>NC_057810.1:206886955-207038580 GCF_018294505.1 Triticum aestivum | reverse complement strand
ACGGCACACCCCTCCCGATCAACAGGACCCCCGTTTCGACCGTAGGAGGTCCGTTTCGTCCGTTTTGCGGTACGCCACACCCCTCCCGATCAACAGGACCCCCGTTTCGACCGTAGGAGGTCCGTTTCCTCTGTTTTGCGGTATGCGCGACTAGGCGTTCGAGACCCCGCCCGTATATACACATACGTGACCGTATTTTCTTTCTTGCACCCTGGCCGCTGTACGTACGTGTACATGCTACGTGCGCGCCTCTACTACGACACATGAGCGCCTCTACTACAACACGTGCGCACCTCTGCATCGACCAGTATGTACGTACACGTCCGCGACCAGGATGACAACGCTACGTACGCTTCGACCAGGTGGGTCCCGACTGTCAGGCACTTCCTTGCCTGCGAAGATGTAGCTGGTGGGTCCCAGCAGTCAGGGGGGCGAATCGTTTTCTTTGCCCGGATGCACTTCCTTGTGTGCGAAGGTGTAGCTGCTGGGTCCCAGCAGTCAGGGGGGTGAATCGTTTTTTTCAGACGCACTTCCTTGCGTGCGAAGGTGTAGCTGCTGGGTCCCAGCAGTCAGGGGGCGAATCATTTTTTATTGCCCGGATGCACTTCCTTGCGTGCGAAGGTGTAGCTGGTGGGTCCCAGCAGTTGGGGGGCAAATCGTTTTTTTCGGACGCACTTCCTTGTGTGCGAAGATGTAGCTGGTGGGTCTCAGCAGTCAGGGGGGCGAATTGTTTTTTTTCGGACGCACTTTCTTGTGTGCGAAGATCTAGCTCGTGGGTCCCAGCAGTCAGGGGGCGAATCATTTTTTTCGTGAAATACGGTGGCCCGTCCGGTGGGTCCCCGCTGTTAGGTGGAGGAATAATTATTTTGCGTGTAATAAGGAGGCACTTCCTTGCGGCTGCCGTGGACCCAGCTGTCAGCCTCTCCACGTACAGTCCACGTCCGATGGAAGTCGTTCCTTGACCACGTTGACCACGCCACGCCGAGAGCACCACGGCGGTGGACGACGGCGAGGCCTAGGAAGGGGACGACGCGGAGCCGGTGAAGACGCGGCAGTGGATGCACACGCGGAGAGGAGTACGAGGGTTCACTGGTTTGGCTGCGCTGCCGTCACCGCAAAATAACAGGGGGTGTGGGTCAGTGGGTGAGTGGAGGGATGGCCTGGCCAGCGGTGGGAGTAGTAGGGGGCGATGAGGCCGCCGCGGCAGCACAGCCGGCCACGGGAGGCAGGAGCACGCGGCACGACCGGCGCTGCTTTGGGCGGCTGGAGCAAGAAGACCAGAGGTTGAAGAAGCACGACGGCCATTGGATGCACATCGTACGGTCACTGCAGCTAGGATCGTTTATATTGACTAAGTTGACAAAGCCCTTGGTATGTCAACTTAGTAGGCCCACAGGTCAGCTTCCGAAACAGTGCGCCCCAGATGTCAGGGGGATGAATCATTTTTTGGGCGGGTGAAGCTAGAATATCCGAGATTGAAGAAGAAGCACGGCATCCGTTGGATGGACATCCAACGGCCACTACTGCTAGAACCGTGTGTTGACTATAAGTTCACAAAGCCTTGCATACCCGTCAACTCTGTTTTTTTAGGGGACGCGTCAACTTAGTAAGGCCAGAAGTGTGTGGCAGAGAACTTATAGCCCATTTGAGATTTGTAAGAATGTGTAGCCCATTTTTGAATTCTAATGGAATTTACTACAGCCCATTTACAGTTTGTTAAAAGTACAGCACATTTCAACCAACCGTTCAAAAGAGAATTCAATAAAATTTCCCACATTTTGATGGGATCCGAATATTTTTATCCCAAAATTTTAGTCAGATTAAATACAATTTCAATATAAATTTATATTACGTAAAAATCCAACAAAACATTCCGCTCGCAACAATTAATGAAATTAAAATTTTCAATATTCCAAAAATAATATTATATAAAGTAATCACTGTTTGGTGCATTTTTTTATAGATACTACCCAGTTTTTATAATTACATCCCATTTAATATTAGTTAAAGCCCATTTTCTTGCTAAGCCTAATGCATCCCTCCTAGGAAAGATTTGCAGCCCAACGGGGCGGAGAATAACAACTTGACCTTGCCTGGGTATTCCTAAAAAAAGTGTAGCTGGGCTAGCCATTTTCAGCTTGAAAAAATTTAATATCTGGGTTGGATATCTGGCCTGGGCTAGACGGGCCACAGCCCGCCCAGTTAATACCTGCAGCAATGTTTTTGTTGTTGTTCAGAGGAGAAAAATTAATATCTGGGGTAAACATAGAAAAATTCTGCAGTGCTCACACCTCAAAAACACAAATACTGCTCGAGCTGCTTGGTCCCAGCTGTCGGCCGCTTCTTGTGCAATTCTCGCGTTTATTGACTACTCCCTCCTTTCCGGTTTATAATGCTCAATTCAAAAATCTCACCAATCAAGGTAGATGGAAAGTGGTGGAATAATTTTTCTAGTTTTGCAAAAGCACCTAATTAATGCTCTTGTTATCCTCAAAAAATTATGTTTATCAATGCATTAATTGCAATGCATGCATGCATAAAGTACATGCATTGGTCAATTTTCTCTTAACAATTGCATGCAATGATTTAATGCACCTTGGAATCTGAACATGTGATGAAAACAACCAAATTGAGCCTTAAAATGGAAAAACTAAAATTTTGAGATAAGCCCTATAAACCGGAAAGGAGGGAGTACATAGGTAGACAATGGTGTGGGACCGTGATGTCAGGAAAGCAG
This sequence comes from Triticum aestivum, assembly GCF_018294505.1. NCBI lineage: Eukaryota > Viridiplantae > Streptophyta > Magnoliopsida > Poales > Poaceae > Triticum > Triticum aestivum. The sequence goes on along the minus strand of NC_057810.1, from coordinate 207,035,843 downwards.
GAGGAAGCAAAATAAATTATAGTTATATATATATATATATATATATATATATATATAATAAGAAGGCACTTGCGTACGTGAGTCAATGGACCTGGTGGGTCCCTTTTGTCATCCTATCCAAGTAAAGTGAACTACTCGCCCGCGCGCGCTTTTCGCCCGAAACAGTCAGCGCCGGCTGCCCCGCTTCCCGGTGCAGGCGATTGCTCCGCCTTCAAACGACACAAGTGTCGTCCGTCTGTCCATCTGCCACACACATTAATGATACGCGGTTGCCGAGGCGGCTACTCCGGCGTCACACGTCCGTCCCTCCGCCCGCCCACCATTGCTATATAAACTGTTGCTCCGGCCATAGCCACAGTCATCCGCATCAGTTGCCTTTCTCCTGTCCACACCACTACTGCCCACCATGGCTTCCTCGTGCTCCAGCGCTCTTCGGGACGGGCGGACGATGGACCACAAGGAGATAGCAGCCATTGCTGCCGACCGACTGGCCGGCAGGCAGCCGGAGGACGACGACGTCCCAATGGAGAACATGGTAGTCGGCGATCCGGCGCCAACCCCCTCCTCCGCGCCATCCTCACCAGTGCATTGCACCATGACCATCGGCAAGGCCCGTGCTCAATATATGGACAGGGTGAGGCAGATGCTTGAGGAGCAGTTCCGGGATGCGCAGGTCGACGCCACCTACAACCACCATCAACTCCAGGATCACCTGCACGCAGAGGAGCAGATCACCGCGGAGCGGGCGGAGCAGGAGGCACTGCTCGACTCATACCGCTCCGCCCGCAAGGGCCGCCTCGAGCGCAGGCGGTACCGCATGCGGGTGGCGGAGGCTGCGGTCGCCTACAAAGAGGCCAGCAAAGAGGGCGATGAAGCGGGTGAGGCGTTGTTTGGCCAGACCGAGGATGAGGCAGAGGACAATGCCGGCTCCGACGAGTCCCCACTCGGCTGGCGTTGATGATGCCCCGCGGCGCCAACAATGAGGCAGAGGACATCGCCGGCTCCACCGAGGCCCTGCGGCGCCAACAACGAGGCAGTGGACACCGCCGACTCCACCGAGGCCCCGCCCCGCCAACAACGAGGCAGAGGACATCGCCGGCTTAGCCAAGGCCCCACCATGCCGGCAACATGGGGGAGGATTTCCACCGCTCCGCTGAGGCGCCGCCCGCCGGCAACGAGACAGAGGCATCACCGGCTCCGCCGAGGCCCCACCCCGCTGCCAACAAGGCCAGGCCACACAGAAGACGAGGAAGAGTAGAACACGATAGGTCGCCGCCGCTCGGGTCCAAGTAAGGTCACCGTTGCTACCCTCCGGTTGAAGCCAAGCTAGGCGGGTTGACCATTGACGGCCGGCTTCTTGGCGGCGACGTGGAGTCGGAGAGCTGCGCTGGAGAAGAACGCTACTTCTACTTAATTGCTGGTGCAGTTGGCTGACTGACACGTGGGCCCAACAGGCCACATGTCAGTTACACAACTGCACCTGCAGTTAAGTCACTAAAGCTTCTGTTCGGCTCAGCGGGACACATGTGGGTAGCTTCGGTTAATTAATTATACCTCCAGCACACCCCTTTTTAGTTTTTTTTAGAAAAGGAGGATGACCCCCGGCCTCTGCATCTGGGATATGCATGCGGCCACAAACACCCCTTTTTAGTTGAAGAATGTATGAAATGTAATTAAATCTGGCATGTTTATATGAAATACGGCCGTGTATGAATGAATTTATTTCGATTAGTTCGAATTCCTGTATCACTGGCATTCGATGAACATGCAAAACAATACGTACTAGCATTATTCCCAGGGTGATCACCTCGTTTGCAGCAGTTTCACATGTACTCCCTCTGGTCCTTTCTATACAAGTTTTGTCTGCAGTTAAAGTATCTCTACTTTGACCAATCTTATACAAAAAAGTATGCACTTTCACAATGTGCGAAGTAAAAAGGAACAGAAGGAGTACAAAGAGTTTGAGCAGCTTTTTAGCGTTTCTGTACATTGCAATCAAACACACAGGGCTGGCAATTCATAGAGAACATTCAAAACAATCGATGATTATGCATCTCAGCGACTCACATGTTAGAGGCAATATTTACTTCCCAACTAAAGAATAAAGAAAAAATTGATCGACGCTGCTGACAGCAAGGGCGTCCCATTTGAAAATATCAAACGCATGTCTTAAAATCAATGAGAGAAATTTGACATGGTTGTCCCATTCCAAAATATAAAATGCCTACGATTGTGGAATGGGTGGGATTTGCCATCAGTTCGGACATTGACATGGAACCTCGTGCTAAATAAACCAAATGTTCTTTTTGTGCAGTTCCACCAAATTCAACCAAATTCACGCGTAGATTATATGATTTCGCACTTATATGTTGCAACTCCTTGAACTTATCGGCACCTCCTTTCTTGTGGTGGAAATGAATGATTCAATGTATTCATGAACATTTTGTGCAGTTCCCATTGAAATCAAGCCGATCACCCTTGTTTGCACAAATACAAAAAAGTGATTGGTATAAAGTAAAATGTACTATGAATTGACAGTTTATATAGGCACCTACATGGTCCATGTAGAGCACACTTTTAGAAAAATGGAACTCACCAGAAAGAATCCTAGAACAACATTGTACTCGCGCATCACAGCAAAAAAATGGAGATTTGTCAGTCCTTCTGATCTGAAGTTAGTTTGGTCTTGTGGGGAGTAATGTAACCATCCTTCAACTGCTCCTTTTGATGAGAATCCTAGAACAACATTGTACTTGCGCATCACAGCAAAAAAATGGAGATCTGTTAGTCCTTTTGAGCTGAAGTTAGTTTGGCCTTGTGGGGAGTAATGTAACCATCCTTCAACTGCTCCTTCTGATGAGAAGATAGACGGTGCTTCTTCATCCTGGCATAATCGGAACTAGTCACTTCACGTACTCCATATTCTTCTTCAGAGGAAGATGATCCAATTGTGCAAATACAAGAGGACAACTAAATGTTAGCATCCCTATTTGCTCGAAAAAAAGGAAAGGAAATATTTAAAACAACACAGATGAAACACTTCTCAAGGAAAATACCACTTTTTCATGACAGTATCTAAACAGTAGCACAACGCTAATAGAGATGACAAAGCTCAATCATATGGATGAATTAGTTGGCGAGTACCAACCTTTGTCAGGAGGCTGATTGTGTAGAGCATACAGATGACGCACTTTTCCGGAACCATCTGTTGCTATCTACTATGGTGGCCATGCTTACTATATACTCCTCGATTAGTTTAAAGTTTCCAACATCTTTTTATGCAGTTCCACTAAAATATATGGTATCTTCAAAGAAGATCCCTATTTGCACAAGTAGAGATAATTACGTATGGCATCAAATCAGTGGCAAAAAGATTGCTCGTGCCAGCCATAACAATAAATTAAGATGCAAAACTATATCATTACTTGTGTCATCATAGTTCCAGTGCTTCATTGTAGCACCGGGAGTTGATTTTTGTTTTTCTTCCGCTTGTTCTTCCCCTTCATCACTTGGTTCAATAACAGACAAGCTTCGCCTTCAATGTAAGATTTGGCATGTCAATTAGGGAGAACAAGTATAGTACTAAACTTAATTTTCTGACGAAAGTGGCAAAATACAGGCCAGCAGTTGTGAAATATCCTTATCTTACCTCAATGGGATATTCCGGTGCACATACAGATTGGAAGTCTTGTCTCCATTTGTGCAGTTCACTAAAATCAAGCAACATTACTACACAAGTAGCACAACATATGAAAGTGATGTCTACTACACAACCTTCTTCTTGTCGATGTTGTTGGGCCTGTAAGTGCACAGGTTTGTAGGACAGTAGCAAATTTCCCTCAAGTGGATGACCTAAGGTCTATCAATTCGTAGGAGGCGTAGGATGAAGATGGTCTCTCTCAAACAACCCTACAACCAAATAACAAAGAGTCTCTTGTGTCCCCAACACACCCAATACAATGGTAAATTGTATAGGTGCACTAGTTCGGCGAAGAGATGGTGATACAAGTGCAAAATAGATAGTAGATAAAAGTAATTGTAATCTGAAATTATAAAAACAGCAAGGTAGCAAGCGATAAAAGTGAGCGTAAACGGTATTGCAATGATAGGAAACAAGGCCTAGGGTTCATACTTTCACTAGTGCAAGTTCTCTCAACAATAATAACATAGATAGATCATATAACAAGCCCTCAACATGCAACAAAGAGTCACTCCAAAGCCACTAATAGCAGAGAACAAACATAGAGATTATGGTAGGGTACGAAACCACCTCAAAGTTATTCTTTCGGATCGATCTATAAAAGAGTTCGTACTAGAATAACACCTTAAGACACAAATCAACCAAAACCCTAATGTCACCTAGATACTCCATTGTCACATCAAGTATCCGTGGGCATGATTATACAATATGCAGCACACAATCTCAGATTCATCCAACCAACATAAAAGTACTTCAAAGAGTGCCCCAAAGCTACCACCGGAGAGTCAAGAACGTGTTCCAACACCTATGCATTGGTTCCCAATGTCACGAAACCCGCAAGTTGATCACCAAAACATACATCAAGTGGCACATGATATCCCATTGTCACCACAGATAATCACGGCAAGACATACATCAAGTGTTCTCATAAAGACTCAATCCGATAAGATAACTTCAAAGGGGAAACTCAATTCATCACAAGAGAGTAGAGGGGGAGAAACATCATAATATCCAACTACAATAGAAAAGCTCGGGATACATCAAGATCGTGCCATAGAGGGAACACGAGAGAGAACACGAGAGAGAGAGATCAAACACATAGCTACTGGTACATACCCTCAGCCCCGAGGGTGAACTACTCCCTCTTCATCATGGTAGCACCGGGATGATGAAGATGGCCACCGGTGATGGGATCCCCCTTCGGCAGGGTGCTGGAACAGGGTCCTGATTGGTTTTTCGTGGCTCTGGAGGCTTGCAGCGGCGAAACTCCCGATCTAGGTTCTGTTCTGGAAGTTTTAGGGTACAAGAGTATATATGGGTGCAGGGGGTACGTCAGAGGAGCTACGGGGGCCCCACGAGGCAGGGGGCGCGCCCCCACCCTCGTGGGCAGCCTGTATCTCCCCTGACGTGCACTCCAAGTTCCCTGGGTTGCTTTCCTTCCAAAAATAACTTCTCCAGTTGATTTCGTTCCATTTTGACTCCGTCTGATATTCCTTTTCCTCGAAACACTGAAATAGGCATAAAACAGCAAATCTGGGCTGGGCCTATGGTTAATAGGTTAGTCCCAAAAAATATATAAAAGTGGATAATAAAGCCCAATATTGCCTAAAACAGTAGATAAAGTGGCATGGAGAAATCAAAAATTATAGATACGTTGGAGACATATCAGAAAGCACACTACAGAATCATGTGAAAGAAGGCTAGTACTGACCTCTCATGATGCGGAATTCAAACAACTCACAAGAAGAAGATCTGAACCAAATTTGCCTTAACGGATAGGAAGTAAGATCTCCTCTTGTGCAGTTCCACTAAGATCAAGCAATCATGCAACATTGTCGGTGTGACATTTTGGTTGAACTGCACAAAACACTCTTAAAACAAAAGTGTTTTGTGCAGTGCAACAAAAGGTCACAATGGCAACAAGGTGAAGTAGATAACCCTGTTTACACAGAGGTGCAAAGGAAACAATTAGTGGTCAATTATGGTGGATGACACAGAAGCCAACAAAAAGAAGCATCTACCTTATTGACATGGAAAAGAAAGCAAGACAGTAGCATTTCTCAAATGGTGGCATTGATTAATATTAACATAGAGATTATATTAACAATAAAATTCGTTAAACATGTAATTTGCTTTTAACTATAGCATTGCATCAATTTTCCAGCGGCATTATTAGAGGGTGTTTGTTTACAGGGACATTTTGGTGTAGGGACTATAAAAACTCCGTGTCGGTCAAATCTAAACCAAACAGGAGGGACTTTTCAGGACTAAAAGTGGGCATTTGGGACTAAAGAAAGAAGACCCCGAGGGAGTCTTTTTGGGACTTTTTCCAATAGTTGCCCCTGCCATGCATCACACCTTGTTTCTATTAGTTCATTACTAGGGGTAACATGGTCTTTTATCATGTCATTTAATAACCTCTAGTCCATGTTTAGTCCCTGGAACCAACAGGTAGGGACTAGGGAGTTTTTAACCAAACAGGACCATAGATTAACAACAGCTAATGAGTTGCACGGGACAGTGGACGCACCAGCACCATGTGCATCTACCGATGTACTGTGGTCATGCATAGTCTGTTGCAACAAACAACCAAGGAGCATATTTGTGTTGGTCCCAGTTTTGTTATGTTTAGACACCTTTCCCTATGTGAGCGCAGCAAATCAAGTCCTGCTCAAACTCTACAGCCTTGTCCCTTCCTTTCCTTTTTGAACTAGTACTTTTGCCCCTTCCTTTCCTCTTTGAACCACGTCCTAGATTTATGCGATACAACTTTCCCCACTACTTTCACCCATTCCTTTCCTCTTTGAACCACGTCCTAGATTCATGCTATACAACTTTCCCCCTTCATTTCCTCTTTGAACCAAGTCCTAGATTCATGCTATATACAACTTTTCCCACTACTTTCCCCCACTCCTTTCCTCTTTGAACCATGTCCTAGATTCATGGTATACATGCAGCTAGAGCAATGCATGTGGAGTAAGTAAAATATACCTTAAGGTTCTTGGGGCGTGGTTCGGTGGGCGACGGGACGGCGGTGAAGAAGAAGGGGTCGGAGGCCCTCCCGCGCCGCCACTGGGTGGAAAGTGAACAGCTGCGCCAGTAGTGGATTCCCTCCCTCGCCGACGGCGACAGCGTTAAGCCTCCTCCCCTTCCCGGCGGACGGATCCTGCCGGCTCTTTGAGCAGCAGTGAGGGGAGAGAGAGGCCAACGAAGTCTTGTTTAGATCTAGAGAGGGCGAGAGAGTGTGAAGAGAGCAACTACAAGCGCTGAGGCTCCAGCGGGAGAGGGCGAGAGAGTGTGAAGAGAGCAACTACAAGCGCTGAGGCTCCAGCGTGTATATATATACTGGAGAGAGAGTGTGAAGCGTGCAAACCCTAGAAAACATTTTGACCAGTCAAAGAATCCTCCTGGCAAAAATTATGCTCAAGTGTAGTTATCGAACCCGAGACCTCAAGTTTGATGAGCGAACAGGCTAACCAGCTACACAACCCTCCCGTTATGTTCAACGAGAGGAAAATAACCTTTTATACATTCCTGCATTCGTGTGACAAGCATGCCGTGTTTTTTTGTGTGTGTGGGAGTCATTGGGATTTCAATCATAATCATGTCATGTGGCTTTGGTGGTAAGACTATCCACAGTGGTGCAGAAATAATGCAGCCTTAGTCACCTTACCTCTCTCCACGTAGTACGTTGGGTCCCACCAGTCAGAGGGTGAAACAAACAAATTAATAAGAAAAATTAAAAGCGCCAGCGGTGTATCTTACCTCACACATCTCGCTACTGCTCGGGAACACTGTCCAATTGATCCCTCTGTTCGCTCACGTACTATTTTAAGTGAATCCTTATTATAACATGCACACAATTTTGGGCACTTGTATTCGACTTAAGTCAGTGTGCCACCGTATCTCGTATACTTACTACTCCCTCCGTCTAGGTGTAATAAGTCACGTTAGAAGGTGCAACGGGACCAAGGTGCGTGCGTGTGCGTGTGTGTGTTTAACAGCATGTGTGTGTTAGAGAGTGCGACAGATCGACCTACTCCTACAGAGATATGGTGTGTAGTGTACGATTTTAGCCGCGAGAGTCGGTGCATCCTCTCGTTTCCGGGCGTGTCCGGTAGGGACATGCGGACAGCTGCCACGCCCGCTCCTGACCAGCCTGGCCCACCCAAAGCCCCTCCATCGCCCGCGCGCGCTTCCCGCCCGAAACGGTCAGCGCCGCTCCAAAGAATCGGTGCCGCATTCATGCCCGGGCAGAGCGGACGCGACCTCTCACTGGCGCAAGAGTGATGGTTGCTTCGTCCGTCCAACTTACTGCTGGGTCTATGTGATTTGACGGCTCATTGGTCTTTATTACTGAGGTGGTAGGACTGCTGGATGTCCCACGCTTTCGGCGAAAGGAGGTAGTAGATTACAATTTTCTCCATTCTTACAGCGGAGGAGTGCAAGAGCAGTGAAAACACGCAGGCTCAGTGATTACATGGCCCACCTCACACTATCACCGTGCGACACCTAACTCTTTACATAGTACTCCCTCCGTTCCTAAATATTACTAGATGAGTCCCCGCGCGTTGCCGCGGAACAGCGGTATATCTCTCTGCGCAAAATTATCGATTTCATAGAACTAAAAAAAATCTATAACCGCATGACAAATGTGGTAGCCAAACTAAATAAACTCCCATCATCATTTAGATCATCCCACGTAAGGAAAAAAGATCAGCCAACTCCTACTGCATAATGGGATTATATTTTTCTTTTTGACATGTTAATGGGACTTAAAAGCTCACTTACATGCATGCTACCGGTGCATGCTTGCATGCAGACATGTTGATGTGATTTAAAACCCACTCACATGCATGTGCCACGGTATTTCTGCATGCTTGCATGTGGCTTAGTGCGGAGCCTCTCAACGTCTAGATCAGACGGCTATTATGACTGATTTACTTCATCTAACGGCTACGTCAATTTTGATGATGTGGCTCAAGGAGAGGATAGAGAATTCCTAGTAGTGGGGGCTAGCTATTACTAGTAGATAAGTCTTTGTAGAGATTCCACTAGGTGAACTACATACGGAACAAAATGAATGAATCTACACTTAAAATGCATCTATATACATCCGCATGTGGTTAATGGTGAAATCTCTACAAAGACTTATATTTAGGAACGGAGGAAGTACTAGTATAGTACTAGTACGTACTGTAATTTATCAGCGAGATAAATTTGTACAATGCTATGAAGCTTCCAGCTCCTGTTACATGTATCTTGCGTCCAAGGTTGCCCGTTGCAACATTTCATCAAATACAAAGGAGACTAACATGCATGCTATTGCATCTCAATGATTGACAGATCATAGCAAATATGTACTCCCTCCGTTCCAAAATAAGTGTCTCAACTTTGTGCAAACTTTAGTACAAAGTTGTACTACTACTAAAGTTGACACTTATTTTGGAACAGAGGCAGCTAAAGAAAAAAACGATCCATGCAGTCCCTAGCCCTTGAACCGTGAACCCTGACCAGGCTTCAATTTGCTGGCAACGTTCGAGCTTCCTAATAAATGAAGTTTGCAACCTTTTGACCATCGGATCATTTTGTGCAGTTTCACCAAAATCGAGATGAGCATCCCTGTGGCAAAGAAATTGAAGAAGCGTGATTAGAATAAGATTACTAGGACTAGTTGATGAGACATAAACTCATCACAAATACAGTACGTAGAAGCCAGTAGAGGTATCAGGTATGTGCGGGGCAAAGAAGTAGAGAAATATCCACAGGGAGTGATGTGGGCAGCTGGAGCAGTGGTGCAAGCCGGCTGTAAAGGGAGTTGTACCTGAGGGACGTAGCTCAACCTTGAGGAGGGCGGCGGGAGGCGGCAACTGCCCACGTCGCGGCAGTGAGCAAGGGACGAAGGCAACCTCACCGGCTTTGTGAGAGAGAACGGCGGGGACCCCTGATCGGGACGTGCCGACAGTGGGTTTTCGCCGTCGGCGACGGCCACCGCATCTACACTAAGCATCCACCCCTTCCCCAAGCGGACGTGATCCGCCGGGATGTTAGAGATGTGGCCACAGTCGTTTTGTGCGAGAGAGTGTGAAGAGAGCAACCCCAGCAAGCAACCGTGTAGGCTGGCCCGTCCTGACTATGTATATAGTGGAGCGGTTTCCTTTTCTCTCCATATGAACCTATCATATTGCGTACGTGCCACTGAAGAAAAAAATTATTTATAAATGACGCGGCACCTACTACTCGTTCTCCTATAACCTTGCGCTTGGCATCTCCAAAATATTAACCTTGCGATTGGCTCTTCGCCTCTTCGGGAAGTCGAGCAATAATGGTAGTGCAGTATATATCGTTCTGGCTATATGAGACCGAATGAATTGCTGCACGTCCACCACGTGGGCGAGGGTCGAGGGGCGAGGGAGAGTGCTACTACATACGGAGCAAAATGAGTGAATGTACACTCTAAAATACGTCTATATACATCAGTGTTTGGAGTATGTACTAGTAGTTCATATTGAAATCTACTAAAGGACATATATATTCCAAACAATATGATATAATCTCTATAACCAAGGTAGTAGGGACGAGGAGTAAACGGAGGGAGTAGTAAATTTTTCTCCTCGTCCTGCGAGCCACCGCGCGCATGGGCGAGGGAGGAGCAAGCTTCACCTCATCCTGCGAGCCACCGCGCCCGTGGGCGGGGGAGACGGCGTACTAAGCAAGCTTCTCCTCGTTCTGCGAGTTGACGGGACACATCAAAAGTACTCCAGTGTATAGAGCCTTGCCTCTAAGGTAGGCCCCACATGGTTTGCCTCTTTTTTTAATTTAACATAACGCGTCAAGTCGCAATTTGTTTGTTCACCCGTGGTAGACGATCCTCCCTCCACCAAGTGGACAACCAGTACACGTGCCAAATTACCACGTGGGCTGCCTTTTTCGTACAGAAATGAGCTCCACCGTGTACCCGCGCGGGTGTGGTTGGGAAAGAGACGGGAGTACGTGCGCCGTGCATGCACCTCTTCTCTTCGTGCACGTCCCCCACCTACGTGGGTGTGTGTGAGAGATACAAACCGCGTTCGTGAGTGTTTTTTGTTTTGTGGTGGGGGTGGGGGTGGGGTGGGGGTTGATTTCGTGAATTATTTGTGGGAATATGTGTCGATGACATCTCAAACAAAATTTTGCATGCAATGTGTGTGAAATGGAGGCCTATCCATATCATACATAGAGGGTCGGGCAATCCACGAGAAGAGAGGGAGGGGTCATAGCTATCGATAGAGTCGAAGAGAGGATCAAGTGGGTGGGTGCGAGATCGATGAAGAGAGCCATCGAAATTGTGTGTGTGTGTGCAAGTCAAAGATATAGGGCGACTGGCCTACCGGAACGTTAGAGGGCACATGTCAAGTTTGTGTGTGGCAGGGAGACATGACTAGAGCGCTTGATGTATCGGTGTGTGTGGGGGGGAGGGGGTGGGGGAGGGGTAGGCAGAGGCCTAACTATAGAGGTAGAACGACTCGTATATGTGTTGAGAAGGAGAGACCCAGCTATGTCTTGAGGGAGATCGGTCGACATCCATACATAACTGAAGGACGGGAAATATGATGGGCCAGAGAGAGAGAGGAGAGAGAGAGAGAGAGGGAGGGAGAGGGAGGGAGAGGGGTAGAGTGCTGGATGGGTGATGGAGTTGCTTCTCGGAGATGTTGGGAGAGGCCTACTAGACAAACTGAGGGTGGAACTGCAATGTTATCAATAAGAGTGGGGATGTGTTTCTGTGTGTGCCTGTGCGTGATAGATCTGTCGGGACGCATCCATGGATGATGAAGGGGAACCATGTGTTTGGTAAGCAAACCTAACTAGATCGGTAGATCAATTGTTGTTTGTCGGAGGAAGGGAGAGACACAACTAATGAGGTAGATCGATCGATGTGTGGGTAAAAACGAGTTATAAGGACCTAGCTGGCTATATGTATAGCGAGAGATCGGTCGGTGTACGTCCATTTGTTAGAGGCAAATAAGGCCCAGCGAGACGGATAGACAGAGAGAATGGAGCTAGGAGGTGGTGCGAGAGGCCCAACTACTAGCTAGATAGGGGGAGGAGTGTGCGGTTGTGAGATCGATGAAAAGAGGGGTGAGAGTTTACACGTGTGTCTGACCATATGAGAGACACGAGGCAAGGACACATAAAGGAGGAGATTGAAGCTGTGTGTGTATGCTGTAGGCAGGCATCGCTGGAGAGGTTTATCGATCGGTGTGTGTCGGAAAGGAGTTGTGGAGACTCTGGGAGAACGACCTAAAGAAAAAATGAATGTGCCCGGTGGATAGAATGCCGAGGGAGGGGGAGGGCGAGGAGGGCGTGTGCATGCACGAGAGAAAGTTAGTGGTAGCTACAAAGGTTAGAGGATTGTGTGGGTGTAAGAGACTAACAAAGATCATAATTTGATATGAAAGCGGATTCATATATTTGAATAGGAGATCATAGTGTTTTAAACATTGCATGCATGAATATAGCGGTGATACACGTGTTGTGCACATGTTATACCATAATGTGATAATGCATGGCGTTTGCAACTCACAGCTAAATGCCGAACAATCTAAACCATACTATACATCAAACAATCTCACATTTTATTTGAATTTGTGATAATGTGCGGCGTTTGCAGCTTACAACTAAATATCGAGCAATCTAAACAATACTATATATCGAACATTCTCACATTTTATTTGAATTTGTGGTAATGTGTGGTGTTTGCAACTCACATCTAAATACTTGTAGGCGTAGGGGGCGGGGCACCATACATAATGTGATAAACACATTATACATATGAGACATGGTTTAGATTATGAAGATCTAGCTAGAGCTAGAAATGTAATGTGATTTGAAATCAAAATAAAGTGGATTCAAAAAATCTAGTTCGAGTTCATATAGTACACATAGTTCATATGTAACTCGAGACTAATCATGTGGTGTGCTGTGAAGATAATACACAAACGATGGTTTAACTTGACAATAATGATGATTGTAGATCTTATTAAAACAGAGAAACGAATTCAAATGCTTTGACTTCACAACAATCATTACTGTAGATCTTATTCAAATTTAGTTCATATTGAAGCGGTAGTATATACGTTTGGAATGCACTAAAACATTCATTTGAGTAGTAGGTTGCATGCATTATACACGTAGCGAAATATTTTAATTGATCATAACATGAATTCAAAGTTTTGAATGACATTTGTAGAGCGCATTGATTTGGTACGGTACATGTTAGGCTTGTCCGGAAATTTCAACCCGCGCCTTGTTAGCCCGAAATATTTAAGATATATCTTTGTCTCATTGTGCTCCGACAACTCCCTCCATCTCAACCCGCGCCTTGCTATTCCGAAACTACAACGCGCACGAAAACTCCCACCTCCTGTGAAATCCCGACATGTGAAATGCCCGTGGTACCCCTGAACCGAAAGAACCGCCTCAAATCGGTGGGGGGTACTTTCGTACCTTACCCCACATTTTGGACAAGCGCGTCTCTAAGCTAGGGTTCCCCACTGCCATCCCATCCGCCCACCCATTCGTACACCGAGGTCGTGAAAACCCACGACAAAACCCCACACCCTGCTCCGTCCGCCACCCAGCCGGAGCTTCTTCCCCGACGACGTCGTCCACAGCAACACCTCGACGTCCCTCATCCATCGTACCGGATGAGGATCTGTCATCGATCTCATCGTCCCGCCGGTTCAGCCACCCCATCCTCCACCTCCAAGGAGCTGCCCTGATGTTCCCCTCGTCTTTCACGCCACCTCCATTCCCACACCGCCGTCTTCACCTGCACCACCGGAAGAGCATCATCATCACCGTTTCCTCGGATGAAGCTGCGGCCTAATCGGCGCCACAAAAGAGGTTGTAAACTAATTGCCGCATTTTCTTCTTGATTCGATCTCACGGTGCTGCCGGCGCTGGGTCCCAAGCCAACACGGCGTGGCTCCATCCACGATGGCGTCGCCGGCCACTTCCTCCACGACGTCGCTCCCTCGGCGGCGACGTCCACATCAGTAGGAGTTGTTGCTGCTTTACCTCTCGCTCGCACTGCTGCTCTGCTCTTGCTCTCGGTCCCCTGCCTGGTCTGCTCTTGCTATTGCTCTTGCTCACGCTACTGCTCTCGCTCTTGCTCTTGCTTGCGATGCTGCTCCGATTTGGCTACACTTCACTCGACTAAATCGACTTTTGTGTTAGTCGATTTCCAAGGGGTGAGCTCGCCGGGGTGAAGGAGGAACCAGCTGCAGCTGGGAGGGGGGCTCACCGGAGAGGTACCCCACTATCTATCTTACGGTTCAGGATGGGGGCGGTGGTTGCCGGTGGTGGTGGGGCGTTGGCGGGGCGGTGGCGTGGGGATCGCCGGAGAAAAAGCTCGGCACGGGGGGGCTAGAGGGATGGCCGGGGCGGTGGCGGACTGGCGGTGGGGAGTGTTTTTGGGGCGGGCGGGGCGGCGCACCGCCGGCCGCGGGCGGCGGGGGGCTGCTGTTTGGCCGGTGGTGGCTGGCGGCTCGGGGGGGTGGAGGTTGAAGATGAACCGCAGGCCCTTGATTTCGTATCCAACGGCTGCAAAATCGACTGACCAGAGATGAAAAAGTCAGTCGACCAACATGTAGCCTCACCTTGCTAGTGCGTTCAGTTTCGACAGCAAAATTCAGTTTCGACAGCAAAATTCAGTTTGGACAGTTAGGTTCAGTTTCGATAGTTAAGTTCAGTTTCGACAGTTAAGTTCAGAGATGAGCGGCTGATGTATTTTACATCTAGCACTTTGTGGTTATGTATTTTACGTCATGTATTGGAGATGCTATTAGAATTCCACTCAGGTTAACATTGTTCGTTGTCTCTCTTGTCCTACTTCGGCCTCGGTGTCGTACAACTCACCAGAGCTGCTCCAACGACGAAACCCTCCATCACAGCGGAGCAGTACCTCGGGCTCCATCTCCAGACGCCTAAGATCTTCTTCCCCTCCTCCGACAGCAAAGTCAGCCGGAGCATCCTCACCGGCCAACCCAATCACGCTGAGATTGACATGGCTTCGCCAAAGAGGTTGTACACTTGTTGCATCTCTTTTTTACTCTACATGTTATATATATTGTCCACTGAGCACACGGATTTGTTCCTTTAGTGTCTCCTTGAAAGAAAAAACGTAGGAATTTTAATTTTCACTTGTCCTCCTTTTCAAATTCCTATTCATGAAGCACAAGACTAAGAGATAGTAGCATAATAGCATTATAACCGTACATTTTCTTGTGGTTTGACTTAATCTCACCATGCTTCTTTGCATCATGTGATCTTCCAATTGTTGTGAATCAAACACCCAGATTGGCAGAAATCCTGTGTTTTTAAATTCTCTGTTTTGCACGTGCATTCCTATCCTATTCATGTCTATTTCCTATCCCTGCATTGTTGGAATCCTCCAATTCAAACGAGCCCTTACAGAATTACTTCTCTTACAGATAGTTGTCAAAGAAAACCTTGCGTGGTTTGTCCCAGTCCTGCTGCGCCGTCGTCCACCCCAGCTCAGCTGCTCCAACGACAGAAGGGCCCAGCAGAGCAGGGATCCGGCCTCCAGACTGTCTTTCGCCGCCTCAGATCTTCTTCCCCGCTGCTGGCAGCCATGAAACTGCATTACCATCATCAACCGAGCAGATGACCTCGAGGACTACACGGGTCCGCAAGAGAGGTCGCACTCTTTCGTGTCTGCTTACGTTATGCATCGCTTAATATTACATGCTACTTTATCGTCCTGTTCACCGATTAGACTCTGAGTCAGCTCCAAACTAATGGTCAAACTTGAGTTTTTAAATGGTTGTGGGGTACATATCGGGGCCGCTATCAATAGTATCTATCTACTATCTGGTTAATCTCCGGTGTCTACTATGAGTTTCATGTTGGGTGGGAAACAAACAGTAAAGAAGCCATTATCTGTATTTATTAACTGAAGCCATTATCTGCCTGCTATTATTGGTTTTGGGTCTATCCACAGGTTGCTACCATCACTCTGGATTTCTGCATGCACTCCTTACATAATCTCACTATGTTTTATTCCTATGCATGACAGTTATTGTAAACAATGGAACTGAACATGTAGAGCAAAAGAGACGAGCCTTGCGTGGCAATATAATTTCATGCAGACGTCGCTCCATGGTAGGCGCAAAGGCAGCCCCCCTCCACGCATTTCGGATTGTAATCGAGAGGAAGATATCTGTTCTGAGGGGGATTCAGAAGGAGAAGATAACTCCTATTTACCCCCTGAGGTCTTTGCTCTAACTTGGCATGCTGATGTCGGTTATATCATGCATATGGTGTCTTGCATTGCTTACTTTATACATCAAATATGTCATCTGCTTAGTTTAGACATCCTTTGTGCGAATGCCATCTGTTTAGTTTATTCATCGTTTATGTGAATTATGCAACGCCACCTTGTTTAGCCAGGCATCATATATGTGAATTTTGCAATGCCATCCTGCTTAGCCAGTCATCTTATATGTAAATTATATCAGGCTATCTTTTTTTCGTTACATATTACATTCGTCAACAATGTTAGTACATTCAACTGCTCTTCGTGTGCATCAGCCATTTGACACGGTGATGGCAAATTCTGGAGTGAAAACAAGGTCTTCTGAGCAGACTATGCTATCTGACGAAGCGCATATCTCGCTGGTTACGGATAGCTCCTCAGAGGAGGATTCAGAGACAGATGACCAGTCCTATTCCCCCCCTGAGGTGTATGCTCTAACTTGGCAGGGTTATGTTGCTCATATCGTGCGTATGGTGTCTCGCATTGCTATGCCATTTGATTAGTTTAGACATGCTTTGTGTGAATGCCACCTGTTCAGTGTCTAATTACCATATATGTGAATTATGCATTGCCATCTTGTTGCAAGACATTATATATGTGAATTATACAATGCTATCTTGTTGCAAAGGCATTATATATGTGAATTATGCAATGCCATGCTGTTTAGCCAATCATCATGTATGTGAATTATATCATGCTATCATTTTTTTGTATTACGTGTTCCATTTGTCGACAACGTTTGTATATTCAACTACTCTTCCTGTGCATCAGCCATTTGAAGCGGTGATGGAAGTATCTGGAGTGAAAACAAGGTATTCAGAGCAGACAATGCTACCTGCTGAAGCAGACATCTTGCTGGCTACAGAGAGCTCCTCAGAGGAGGATTCAGAGACTGATGACCAGTCCTATTTCCCCCCTGAGGTCTATGCTCAAACTTGGCAGGGTTATATTACCCATGTCATGCATGTTGTCTTGCATTGCTTAGTTTTTACATCATATATAGATTGCCATCTGCTTACTTGCTTACTATATAAATCATATATTTGAATTATATCATGCCATCATGTTTACATAGTACATACACATCATCTATCTGAATTATGGCATGGCAACCCATTTAATAAAGACATCATATAGTTATATCATCTCATCCTGTTTAGTGTTTACAGTCATCATATTTAGAATTATGGCATTCTATCCATGAATGTATGTGAATTATGGCATGCCAACCTATTTAATAAACACATTATATAGTTATGTCATGTCATCCTGTTTACATAGTCTCATATTTTGAACTATGTCTTTCCATCTTTTTTAGTTAGCCATCATAATGTGAAATTGTGTCATGCTATCCTGTTTAGTTAGCCATCATATATGTGAAATTGTGTCATGCTATCCTGTTTGGTTAGACAACATAAATATGAATTATTTCATGCCCTCTTTTATTCCCCACTATCCATTGCACCTGTCTATCATACAATGTCTATACTTTCAATTACTTTTCTTGTTTATCAGCCATTTGAATTGGAGAGCGTGATGGCAGTATCTAAGGGAGTAACAACACGGTCTTCAGAAAAGATAGTGCTACCAGTTGATGCAGATAGAACCACGGTTGTACTTGCCCAAGGACCAGATCCACCACACATAACCCAGACTCTCGCAGATTGTACCCCTACCCAGTTGGACAGAGAACCAGCTACACCCCTTTTAACCCCAACCCCGGCAGATAGTAACCCAGTTCCAGTTGACACAACACCGTCTCCACCACAGAGCACCCAAACACGAGCGGTTAGTAAGGGAACTGCAGTGCCCAAAGCACGAGGACCACCACTCCGAATCCCAACTCAACGCTTAAAGGAGAAGAAGATTTGTTCTCAGGTCAGGTTCTGTAGCTATGGTTCATACTCCTTTGCTCTTGCATTACTGTATTTACTCATACCAACTATTTTCAAATTTGAAGGATGGAATTGAAACTCCAATGGCGCAACAGGTATGTTTTAAACCTGTTTCTTTAACTGGTTTGCTGTTGTAACCTGCTCTATGTTGATTTCAGTTTCAATTGAATAAACAGTTATGTTCTCATGTCATGCACATTACAAGTGTTGTTATTGCTCTATAGTTACCCACACTTATATTCTGTCTATTCTGCTTTGTCTTGAACAAATATTATTTGAACTGTGTCTCTATCTTGATTTGGCAACAAAAACTAGAATGATATAGACCATAAAGTGACCATGGCACATAGATATATGTTTGTTTCATGTTGTTATCCTGTCCACTTTACTACTGAACTCATTTACCAAAATGAGTTTCATATACAACATGGTAAACATGTGATGTGTCTGCTTGTTTCTCTTTTAGAATGCGGACAAAATATTGGAGAACAGTACCGCGTTATCCAATGGTAAAGGAAGTAATGCAGATAAGGTTCAAGATAGTGAGACATCCGTGTTGGTCTCCAAGAAAGCTGATAAAAACTATCTTGATGACAGTGAGGGAACCCAAAAGTCCTGTCTTGATGTAGTGTTCGAGTTACTGGCCACTACTGCTGGCACAAGCTCTTCGAACTTGCTGCCTGAATCAGTTCGTCTTCTTGAGTCTCAACTTCAATTTGAAAGACATCGATCAGATGTGCTGCGACAGGAAGCTGAAGGACTGAGGAAGTCCCTGCAGAATTCAGATGCATATTTTCTGGTGCAACAGCAAGCGCTGGAGGATTTAAGCGCCAAACAAGAGAAAGTTAATAAGCTTGCTAAGCATCTTGCCAGCATTATGGGTACCCAGGATATTGTTTCTTGAGATCTTCTGAAGTGGTTTTAGTTCTGGATTTGTTTTGCTGCGGCGTTTATTTGCGCTGGTCGCCAACTTTGACAACCAGTGTATATGATATGCTGCTTTGTTCCCTATATTCGCACTGGTGGAGAACTTTGATGCCCAGTGGATGTAATATGTGTAACAGCCGTGATAGCCTAGCATAAGTTGCTTGCTTATTTATTTCCTTGTTGTCTTGTTTATTTGTTTGCTTGTAGTCAGTGCAGTTCTTTTTAAAACTAGGCCACAATAACCATGGGCTAATATTTACTGTAGTGACACTAGGCCTCCTACGGGCCATAGAAACAGTGGGCCTTCTACGGGCCGTAGAAACAATGGGCCTTCTACGGGTCGTATCATCAATGGGCCTTATATAGGCCGTATGACCATAACGGGCCATCGTTAATAGGCCGTATTTGATGACGCTATGAAAACGGCCCAGCGTATTAACGGACCACAAACGGGCCGATGTAACCACGGGCTGAATTTGGCCCACAAGCAGAAAATGACAGTAACGGGCCGTAAGTAAACGAATGCTGGAAATGTGCCCAAGAATAAATGGGCTCTGAGAAGGCCGAAAGATAACATTTGTTGGAAATGTCCCAACTGAATAACGGGCCCTTAATGGGTATAAAGTGATATACTGTTCATCACGGGCCAGTTTCACCACGGGCCGTTAGTGGGTGTAAAGTGATACACTGTTCATTGCGGGCCAGTTTCACCACGGGCCGTTAATAGGCCAAGAGTTACATAGGGCCTCATATGGGCCGAAAGACGTCATGGGCCATACATGGGCCAGAAGTGAAAACGGGTTGGAATCATATTGGATGGCCCAGATGACGCTACTGGGCCTAATTCGGATAGGGCGTAACAGGCCTTGGGTTAGCAGGCTGTAAATGGGCTATATGCGAACATGCCGTTAACAGGCTTTCCATGGGCCGGCCCGCCACCTTTTGACCAAGTCAAACGGGCCGACCTTTTCACAGGAATGGGCCTCTGTTGGGCTGTGCCACGTGTCGACGTATCATAGGCACCTTCTGTCCAATGAGTGGATGACATCTATCCCAACGGTGAGCCGACACGTGTTTCCTCCAGCCAATGATGATTTTACACGTGGAAAATCCCCATTGGTCAGGGCTGTTAACGGGTTATCGGATCCAAAACCCGACCCGATAGCTCAACGGCGTTCCGTTATGGTGGATGCCACGTGTCGGTCACCCTTGACGAAAGCAGTTCTGTGACGCGCGATTTATCGTCATGGAAGTGGACACTTCCGTGATGATAATTTTGGTAATGTCATCGAACACTTCTACGACAGCACAGGTATGACTATCTTGATTCTGTCATAAATTTGTCATGGATGTACATGGATGACAAAAAACGCGACCTACTGTGACAAACACGTATCATCACGGAAGTGTATTTTTTTTGTAGTGCCGGCGGTTCAGGATCTCATGGGCCAGGTTACGGCGGCAGCGGTTCAAACTCTGGATTCCAGGCAATCAAGGCAATCAGAACAACCAGGGTGGTTATAATCAACAGAATAATCAGGGGAATCAGCAGCAGTCATGTTATCAGAATCACTCGAAGCAATTGAGTAGTGGGCAGTATCATCTTTTCACCACTAGCTTGTGCAAGCATGATCAGAAGATTCACAAGAGGGCAGTAAACGTTATTGAACCGACAGTTCCACGTTACTTACGTTGGTCCGAACAGCCCATTGTGTGGAGCAGAGAGGATCATCCACCCCGGATTGACAATCTGGGTCATTTGACTTTGGTGGTGGCACCTTAGGTTGGAGGTTATAATTTCACCAAGGTGCTCATGGATGGGGGGAGCAGCATCAATATCCTGTATTATGAAACGTTCCAGCGCATGGGATTGACGGACAAAAATCTTAAACCGTCAAACACTGTTTTTCATGGAGTAGTGCCAGGTAAATCGGCGTACCCAGTTGGTAAGATAAATTTGGAAGTGGTATTTGGAGATGACCATGGTTCTAGGTCAGAAACCTTAACCTTTGAGGTGGTAAACATCCAGAGCCCATATCATGCCTTGTCTGGGCGGCCGGCTTATGCAAGGTTCATGGCAAGGCCCTGTTATGTTTATCTGCAGCTCAAAATACCAGGTCATAAGGGGACCATTACGGTACATGGGAGTCGTAAGATCGCCTTGGACTATGAAGAAGGTGATGCGGCTTATGCTGAATTGGTTTGTGCGGCAGAAGAGTTGAAGTTCTATAAGGACAATTTGATCCGGCAGATATGACCCCTCTAAAGAAGCCCACCACAGAGCATGACCCGACCCTGAAGTTCAAACCGGCTGATGAGACTAAGCTGGTTGGTTTTGTTCCTGGGGATTCATCCAAACAGTTTAGTATCAGCACTAATCTAGATCCGTAATAGGAAAGCGCGCTCATCGAGTTCATCCGTGCGAACTCGGACATCTTTGCATGGAAGCCTTCTGACATGCCAGGTGTGCCGAGGGAACTCACTGAGCACAATCAGTTATCAATATCTTCCATGCTAAGCATGCTAGTGGCGGTTCCCAAGCGATAAAAGTAAAGGTTTTGACTCCATTGGGAGTTTTTGTTTGATTATTTCAGAGATGAAGTCTTTTTCATGTTTGCAGTTTGGGATTGGGCATCCCTATTACCGCCCATTCTCTTGTGCGATGCCGAGTGAATAAACACTCGACCTGAGAATAACCCGCTTAGCATGGAAGATACCGACCACCTCCTGTCATTCCACGAACGTTCCAGGCACACAAAAAGGATAATTTTTAAACATTTTTAGAGGTGGCACATGCAAATTTACTTAGGGTGGCAGGGTAATACCGCATATAGGTAGGTATGGTGGACTCATCTAGAATAACTTTGGGTTCAAGGTTTTTGATGTACAAGCAGAATTCCCACTTAGTATAGGCAAAGGATAGCAATTTAGATTGAGAAGCGGCCAGCTACAGAGCAACAACGATCATAACCATGCATTATGCGTAAGTAACATTGGACACTAGCATGAGTAAGATATGGACACCATGAACATAAATATCATAGAGGCTATGTTGGTTTTAATTCAACTACATGCATGAACACGTGCCAAGTCAACCACTCAAACATTCAGAGGAGGATACCATATCATCATACTACATCACAATCATTTTGACGCTATGTTAGTATCCAAGATAAATCATTATCAACTCCCAGCTACTTATGCATGGCATGAGAAACTATAATATCTAATTTTCATTGCAAACATGTTTAATCATAAATGGGTTAAATCATGGATACTAGGTTAAACATATTTACACGAACAGAACAAGTCGAGTTCATACCAGTTTCTCCCTGCCACGACCAGTTCATCGGATGTCGTCATTATTTCCTTTCACTTGCACGACCGAACGATATGAAAATAATAATAGTGCAAGAATGTCGTGGACTAAGCTGGAATCTACAAGCATTTTATTCAATAGGAGAAGACAGGGTAAAATGTGCTCTTTATTAGTTCAACAATTATTCATATGAGAGCCACTCAACATTTTCATTGTGGTCTTCTCCTTGGTAAGACTCGAATAAAAAGAAAAGAAGTTCAGAGAAACACACTGAAATATTTTTTGAGTTTTTGATTTTCTAGAACAGGAAAATAAAAGGGAACAGCAAAAATGAGAAAAGCTATTTACACGGGAAAACTCCCAACAAGCAAACCAAGAACATGGAAATCTTTTTGGATTTTCTTTTTAATACTACTACTAAGCAAGCATAGAAAGTAAAATACTACAACTAATTTGTTTGGTTTTTCTAAAGTTTTTCAAACACATAAGAAGAAAGCAAGAAAATAAATCTAAGCATGGATGATATAATTGAAAAGTGTGAACACCGACAAATAGAATGATATGTGAACATGAATAAAATGTCGGTGAGAAACACGTACTCCCCCAAGCTTAGGCTTTTGGCCTAAGTTGGTAATCGGTCAGTAGCCTGGAGGGTAGTAGTCTGCATGGTAGCTCACAGAGGCTCTTGGTGTTGATGCCTCGGCATGCTGTGCTGCCACCACTGCTGCGTTATGAGCTCGGGCCTTGCTCTCGAGAACAAAATATCTCCCGTTGTTGTGATAGTCAAAGAAAGCAGGTGCAGGAAAATATGTAGGCACAACAGCGGTTTGGTTAAACAACAAATTATAAGTGAAGTCATGAATTCTTCCTTTGAGGATCTTATGGATTTTTAAAACCTCAAAATCTAAGTACTGCGTGGGTAGGATAGGGTTAAAGGGCAAAGGCGAAACACCCAGCTCTCGTGCCAAACGTGTGGCATAAATTCCACCATAGAACCAGCCACTGTTAGCATTATGCTGAAGTCTACGTGCAACAATCACTCCAAGGTTATAATTCCTTTCACCAGTGAGAGCGGTGTGAATGAGGCTCAAGTCTGGCGCACAAAGTACGCTAGAGTCTTGCTTGCTTACTATGCATTTCCTGTTAAATAATGCAAAATATTGAATTGCGGGAAAGTGAATGCTCTTTATTCTTCCTTATCTTACTCTTGCTTTCACTGTAACAAAGGCTAGTCAAGAAAGACTCATACTCAGCCTTCAGTGGTTCATCAAGCGAACCCCAATAGGGCAGTTTGCAATGGTAAGCATGTTTTGGTGGCGGCATCACGCGTGGAACTTTCACTCGGTTCAACATAAGACAAGCGAGCAGAACTGTCATTAGAAGATGCCCTCGAGGATCATCTCCTCGAAGAGCTCCTTCCAAATAGGTTCATCATGTCCGCATACAATTTTCTGAAAATAAAAATTTTGGGGTGACAAAAATTTGTCAGCAAAACTTTATAAAATTGATAGCAGCTACTCATAGGGATACATAGAGGCCATAGCAAGCATTCAAACTACTTAGAACACTAAGAATTCAACATGTAAGCTCATCTACAGCAGCACCAAGAGTAGCTAATTATTCAAAGTATAAACCACTAAAACAAAAACTAATTGGACCAACGGTGGAGTCACATACCAAGCAACAATCCCCCGATACAGTTTCGAAAATGGAGCTTCGAGCAAAGAGATCGAAATCCGCGGGTTTGAGCTCAAGAACATGGGAGAGAGAGCAATGGAGAATTTTTTCTGGAGGTAAGTGATGATGTGGGATAAAGAGATAATTGAGGGGGCCTACGTGGGGACCACAACCCACCAAGGCGCGCCTGGGGGTCCTAGCGCACCCAGGTGGGTTGTGCCCACTTGGTGCACCTCCCTCTGGTATTATTTGCACCAGAAATTCTTAAATATTCAGAAAAATTCATGTCTGATTTTTAGAGCACTCTGAGAACTATTATTTTTGGGTCATTTTTTATTGCACGGGAAATTCAGAAAACAGACAAAACATTTTATTTAACTAGTAAAAACAGGAAACAAAAGGTAAGGACAGAAGGTAGTGCTTACTAAATTCACCAACTTCATACTGCTAAAACATGATTCATTAATAAGGTTGATCAGGTCTTATTAACAACCACTTTCGATTAGCATGAAATTGAAGAACTTTCGTAAATCACTAAGTTAACTCAATGGGGATATGCATTTCCCCAACAATAAGCATTTCATATTTCTTTTTGACAGTAGGTAGAGGTATTTGAAAACTTCCAATAGTGATTGTCGGAGATTTTTCAATAACATTAATACCATTCACTTGGAATTATTTCTTCAGAAAGTGCACCATATGCTCATTACCATTAATATGAAAAGTGACCTTGCTTTTATTGCAATCAATAACAGCCCCTGCAGTATTCAAGAAGGGTCTACCAAGGATAATCGACATGTTGTCTTCCTCGGGCATGTCAAGTACAACAAAGTCAGTCAAACTAGTAACATTAGCAACAACAACGGGCACATCCTCACAGATACAGATAGGTATGGCAGTTCATTTATCAGCCATTTGCAAAGATATTTCACTAGGTGTGAGTTTATTTAGGTCAAGTCTTTTATATAAAGATAAAGGCATAACACTAACACCAGCTCCTAAATCACACAAAGCAGTTTTCACATGATTCTTTTTGATAGAGCAAGGTATAGTTGGTATTCCCAGATCTCCAAGTTTTTTAGGTACTCCATCTTTAAAAGTATAGTTAGCAAGCATAGTGGTGATTTCAGCTTCCGGTATTTTTCTCTTGTTTGTGATGATGTCTTTCATATACTTTGCATAAGGAGGCATTTTTAAGATGTCAGTCAAGCGAGTACGCAAAAAGACTGGCCTCGGCATTTCAGCAAAGCGTTCAAATTCTTCATCATCTTTAGTTTTAGTTGACTTGGGTGGAAAAGGCATAGGTTTTTGAACCCACGGTTCTCTTTCTTTACCGTGTTTTCTAGCAACAAAGTCTCTTTTATCATATCTTTTATTCTTAGGTCGTGGGTTATCAAGATCAACAGGTGGTTCTATCTCAACATCGTTATCTGGTTCTTTATCATTATTTGGTTGAGTGTCTTCACGAACCTCACCATTGTCTTTTTCATTATCACTAGGTGGATGTTCATTACCAGATTGAGTTTCAGCATCAGAGATAGAAGTTTCATTTTCATTATCAGGAGGTTTGTTTATTTCAGGTTCACTAGGAGCATGCAAAGTCCTACCATTTTTCTTTTTCTTTTTCATTTTAGAAGGACTAGGTGCACTAGTGTTATTTCTTTGTGAATCGTGTTCAATTCTTTTTGGGTGTCCCTCAGGATAAAGTGGTTCCTGAGTCATTTTACCTCCTCTAGTTGCAACTCTAACAGCAAAGGCATGTATATTATGATTCATTTCATCAAGTAATTCTCTTTGTGATTTAGGAACTTGTTCTAACTGGGTTTGAACCATAGAAGCATGTTTTCCAACACCTCTAACATCATTTGAGATTCTAAATAACAAGTCACTCAAGCGAGCAATCATATCAGAATTATATTTCAATTGTTTCATAACACTTGCATTGAAGTGATCTTCTTCTCTAATGTAATTATCAAACTCATAAAGGCATTGGCTAGGATGCATATTGTGAGGGTTATCACTTTCATTGAACTTCATAAGAGAATTTACCTCTACCACCTTAGGCAGTGGTGGTGTATCAAGACCATGTATTTCTTCAATAGGTGGTAAATTTTTAACATCCTCAGCTTTAATACCTTTTTCCTTCATGGATTTCTTTGCCTCTTGCATATCTTCAGGACTGAGATATAATATACCCCTCTTCTTCGAAGTGGGTTTAGGCAGTGGTTCAGGAATAGTACAATCATCATAATTTTTCAATATGTTATTCAATAATTCTTCAGCTTGAGCAATAGTTCGTTCCCTGAAAACACAACCAGCACAACTATCTAGGAAGTCCCTAGAAGCATCAGTTAGTCCATTATAGAAGATATCAAGTATTTTATTTTTCTTAAGAGGATGATCAGGCAAAGCATTAAGTAACTGGCAAAGCCTCCCCCAAGCTTGTGGGAGACTCGTTTGAACAAAGTTAAATATTTTCTTTAAGGAAACTTGTTTCTTATGAGCAGGAAAATATTTTTCAGAGAAGTAGTAAACCATATCCTGGGGACTATGCACACAGCCATGAGCAAGAGTATTGTACCAAGATTTAGCCTCACCCTGTAGTGAGAATGGAAATAATTTGAGAATAAAGTAGTATCAAGTTTTCTCATCATGAGTAAAAAGGGTGGCTATATCATTGAACTTAGTAAGATGTGTCACAACAGTTTCCGTTTCATAACCATGGAAAGGATCAGATTCAACCAAAGTAATTAACTCTGGGTCGACAGAGAATTCATAATCCTTATCATCAATAAAGATAGGCAAAGTAGAAAACTTATGATCACATTTCATTCTAGCATTTAGAGATTTTTCTTTATACTTGTGTAATAATTTCTCTAGATCATCTCTATCCTTACAAGCAAGAATATCTCTAGTTGCCTCTTCACTTATAACATAGCCTTCCGGTACCTTAGGAAATTCATATATAGGAGGGCTAGCTCTAGCAAGTGTTTCAGGAGTTTCAGTTTCAAGCTCATCATAAGATTCAACAACATCATGTTGTATTATTCTAGCAATTTGTTCATCAAGAAATTCACCAAGTGGCACATCATCATTATTAAGCATGGTACTAGTATCATCATAAGCATCATTCATAGTAGAAGTAGCATCATCAATAACTTGTGACATATCAGAATTAATAGCATGTGGTAGTGGTGTTGCAAGTTTACTCATAACAGAAGGTGAATCTAAAGCAAAACTGGATGGAAGTTTCTTACCTCCCCTCGTACTTGAGGGAAATATATTAGTCTTTGGATCCTTCAGATTCTTCATAGTGATAAATTGATACTAATCCCAAGTGACTCAACACATATAGCTAAGCTTCCCGGCAACGGCGCCAGAAAAAGGTCTTGATAACCCACAAGTATAGGGGATCGCAACAATTTTTGAGGGTAGAGTATTCAACCAAAATTTATAGATTCGACACAAGGGGAGCCAAAGAATATTTGAAGGTATTAGCATCTGAGTTGTTAATTCAGCCGCACCTGGAAATTAATTATATGCAGCAAAGTGATCAGTAGCACAGTAATATGATAGTTTTGATGGTAGCGACAGCAGCAATAGTAACAGTAACAATGATAGCAGTATTTTGTAACAATTGTGATAGTAACTTAGCAGAAACAATATAAGATAAATTCATAGGCATTGGATCAGTGACTTGTTGGATGATATTCATCATGTGACAGTTATAACATAGGGCGATACAACACTAGCTCTAGTTCATCGATATAATGTAGGCATGTATTCTGTAAATAGTCATACATGCTTTATTAAAAGAACTTGAATGACATCTTTTGTCCTACCCTCCCGTGGTAGCGGGGTCCATATTGGAAACTAAGGGATATTAAGGCCTCCTTTTAATAGAGAACCGGAACAAAGCATTAACACATAGTGAATACATGAACTCCTCAAACTACGGTCATCATCGAGAGTGGGCCCGGTTGTTGTCACTCCAGGGTTGTCGGATCATAACCGTAGTAGGTGACTATAACTTGCAAGATCGGATCTAGAATATGGATATAATGATGAATTCATAAACGGTTCAGATCTGAGTTCATGGCACCCGGGCCCAAAGTGACAAGCATTAAGCATAGCAAAGTCATAGCAACATCAATCTAAGAACATAGTGGATACTAGGGATCAGGCCCTAACAAAACTAACTCTATTACATGATGAATCTCATCCAACTCCTCACCGACTAGCGAGCCTACGAAGGAATTACTCACTCCCGGTGGGGAGCATCATGGAATTGGTGATGGAGATGTGTTGGTGATGACGAAGAACGAAGATCCCCCTCTTCGAAGCCCCAAACAGACTCCAGATCTGCCCTCCCGAGGAAGAACAGGGCTTGGCGGTGGCTTCGTCTCGTGGATCGTGATAATTCTTTCTCCCTGATTTTTTTCTGGAAATATGTGATTTTATAGTATCAGGGGGCGTCTGCAGGCCACCAGGTGGGTACAACCCACCTGGGCACGCCAGGAGAGGGGGGTGCGCCCTAGTGGGTTGTGCCCACCCAGGTGCTCCTCTCCTGCAGATCTTAGCTCTATAAATTCTTATTATTGATATAAAAAATCCTCGCAGAGTTTCGTTCCATTCCGAGAACTTTCATTTCTGCACAAAAACAACACCGTGGTAGTTCTGCTGAAAATAGCATCAGTCCGGGGTTAGTTTCATTCAAGTCATGCAAATTAGAGTCCAAAACAAGAGGAAAAGCGTGAGAAAAAGTAGATACGTTGGAAACGTATCATGATGTACATAAGAACGGAAATGTACTCCTTGGATTGACTGTGTGTGATATACATACAAACGGAAATGTTTTTCTGGGATTCACCGTGTGGGATGTACATACGAACGGAAACAATTGGGTTTCGATGCCTCGTCCGATCGCACACGAGCTCATTTTACCTCAGTTTGTGTGCTAGGAGGGCCTATCCCCGACGGTTTCTGGGTCATGTGGGAAGGACCCCCCTATCGCCCACACTCACTTGGCGACGGTTCCAAATGGCGTCATGAAAAGGAGTTAAAAACTGTTCGTATAGCACCAACTCGTACCAGTGACGCCATTGGGTTAGTGTGAGACGCGCTACACTTTTAAATAGTGCAGTGCCATCCTCCCCACATGATTATCAATAAACAGCAAGGCTAAATGAAGATATTCATTGTAGCTCTGTAGTTGATGACCGCAATTCCCCTACACCATCATCGCAGGTGCTTGCACTTACTTGGCAATGTTATATGTGGTTGCATGTTGCATATGGTGTCTACCTTGTATTGCTTCTAATTAGGGTAAATAGCATCTTCTTAGTTAACACATTATACCTGTGAATATGACATGCCTTCCTGTTTTTGGTACACACTACGTCTTTCTATTAACCATGTTCTTACATCAAACTATTTTTCTTGTGTATCCCTCATCAATCACTTCTAACGAGACACCTTCAAATTAAAAGTGTGATATTGTTTGCATCTTGCATATCATTTCAATCATGTACTACCTCTAAGTTGTTGAAATGCCACTTATGATTAGACACTTCTAATTTGGTAGAGTGATTTTGGTTGGATCTTCATATGGTGTCTAGCTTGCATTGCTTCCAATTTGTTGAAATGCCTTCTGCTTAGTGTTTTTCATACATATTCCATCCTCCTACAATGTGGTTACCTTACATAAAAGTTGTGTTCATCAGTATCATGCATCAACAAATTTGGAAGTGCGAATTTCATTCCTTTTTCTTGTGTGTTTGACTTGACAAGGCAAAATCTAAAATGATGAACGCACGGGATGATGGTGGTCCTCTGGAGCAACCGAAACATATGATCTCTGCAGATTCTCCTGCTACTCCTACCGTAGTTCAAGTTCCAAATCTCATCTCCACTACTCCACAACCCCAGGTGCTTGCTCTAACATGACAATGTGATATATGGTTGCATGTTGCATATGGTGCCTAGCTTGTATCGTTTCTAATTTGTTAAATTGCATCTCCTTAGATTACACATTATACATGTGAATATGACATGCCTTCCTGTTTTTGGTACGTACTACATCTGCCTATCACACCATGTTCTTACATCAAACTAATGTTCTTGTGTATCCTGCATCTATCACTTATGATGAGAGAGTCACATCCATGGGTTAGTATGAGACGCGCTACTCTTATAAAGAGTGCAGTTTCATCCTCCCCATATGATTCTCAAGAAACAGCAAGTCTAAATTAAGATATTCAATGTAGCTCTGTACTTGAAGACTGCATTTCCCCTACACTACCATCGCAGGTGCTTTCTCTAACTTTGTAGTGTGATATGTGATTGCATGTTGAATATGTTGTCTTGTAATGCTTCTAATTAGGGTAAATTTCAATTCCTTAGTTTACACAATATATCTGTGAATATTACATGCCTTCCTATTTTTGGTGGGTACTACATCTATCGGTTAACCATGTTCTTACATGAAACTACCGCTCTTGTGTATCCTGCATCAATCACTGACAATGAGACACCTTTATTCGTTGCATATTGCATATGATTTCTAGCATGTTGCCATGTGTTGCTTCTAATTTGTTCAAATACATTTATGAGGCCACCCTTTTAATTTGGCAGAGTGATATTGGTTTCATCTTTCATTTGGTGTCTAGCTTGCATTGCTTCTAATTATTTCAAAAACCTTGTGCTTAGTTTACACTTTACACATAATACATGTCAATATGTCATGCCATCCCATTTTTCATACATATTCCATCCTCCTATCATGCGGTTGCCTTACATGAAAGTAGTGTTCGTCAGTATCATGCATCAATGAGTTATGAAGAGCAAATTTTATTTCTTTTTGTTGTGGGTTTGACTTTACAAGGCAAAATCAAAAAATAGAAAGGAAAGGAGTAAGGGAGGCAATGATAGTGGTCCTCTGCAGCAACGTAAAGTGAGCATCTAGACGGATTCTCCTTGTATCGCTAGTGCATTACAAGTTCCAAGTCTCCGCTCCCCTACTCCATCCCAGGTGCTTGCTCTAACTTGGCAGTGTGATATCTGGTTGCATGTTGCCTATGGTGTCTAGCTTGTATTGCTTCTAATTAGTGTAAACTACATCTGCTTAGCTTGCACAATATACGTGTGAATATGACACACCTTCTTGTTTTTGGTACATACTATATCTGTCTATCACACCATGTTCTTACATGAAACTATTGGGGACGGGGATGATGGGGGCGACGATGACATTGGAGGCGGCGGACGGCAAGCGCGATGGTGGCGGCGTCGAAGGCCAACAAGACGATCGCGACTACGATGACACGAGAGAGAGGGAGGAAGAATATTGGTCGGATAAGGTGTGAGCGGCTTGGGGTGAATAAGGTGGTACCAACCAGCAATGGGCGTCAGTAAGCACCTGCCGTAGATACCATCAAGTGGGAGACTGAAGGAAATATGCCCTAGAGGAAATAATAAAGTTATTATTTATTTCCTTATTTCATGATAAATGTTTATTATTCATGCTAGAATTGTATTAGCCGGAAACTTAGTACATGAGTGAATACATAGACAAAAATAGTGTCCCTAGTATGCCTCTACTTGACTAGCTCGTTAATCAAAGATGGTTATGTTTCCTAACCATAGACATGTGTTGTCATTTGATGAATAGGATCACATCATTAGGAGAATGATGTGATGGACATGACCCATCCGTTAGCTTAGCATTATGATCGTTACAGTTTCATTGCTACTGCTTTTTTCATGACTTATACATGTTCCTCAGAGTATGAGATTATGCAACTCCCGAATACCGGAGGAACACTGTGTGTGCTACCAAATGTCACAACATAAATGGGTGATTATAAAGGTGCTCTACAGGTGTCTCCGAATGTGTTTGTTGGGTTAGCATAGATTAAGATTAGGATTTGTCACTCCGTGTTTCAGAGAGGTATCTCTGGGCCCTCTCGGTAATACTCATCACTATAAGCCTTGCAAGAATTGTGACTAATGAGTTAGTTTCGGGATGAAGTATTACGGGACGAGTAAAGAGACTTGCCGGTAATGAGATTGAACTAGGTATGATGATACCGACAATCGAATCTCGGGCAAGTAACATACCGATGATAAAGGGAACAACGTATGTTGTTATGCGGTTTGACCGGTAAAGATCTTCATAGAATATGTAGGAGCCAATATGAGCATCCAGGTTCCGCTATTTGTTATTGACCGAAGATGTGTCTCGGTCATGTCTACATAGTTCTCGAACCCGTAGGGTCCGCACGCTTAACGTTCGATGAAGATTTGTATTATGAGTTATGTGATTTGATGAACGAAGTTTGTTCGGAGTCCCGGATGAGATCATGGACGTGATGAGGAGTCTCAAAATGGTCGAGACGTAAAGATCGATATATTGGAAGGCTATATTCGGACATTGGAGATGTCCAGAGTGATTCGGGTATTTTTCGGAGTACTGGAGAGTTACGGGAATTCGCCGGGGGGAGTAATGGGCCTTAATGGGCCATACGGGAAAGGAGAGAAGGGCCTCAAGGGGTGCCCCCCCATGGCCTGGTCCGAATTGGACTAGGAGGGGCGGCGCCCCCCTCCTTCCTTCTCCCCTCTTCCTCCTTCCCTCGTTCTCCTACTAGGAATAGGAAAGAGGAGGGGAATCCTACTTGGACTGGGTAGTCCTAGTAGGATTCCCCACATATGGTGCGCCCCCATGGGCCGGCCACCTCTTCCCTCCCCTCCTTTATATACGTGGCCAGGGGGCACCCCATAGACACACAAGTTTCTCTTAACCGTGTGCGGTGCCCGCCTCCACAGTTACACACCTCGATCATACCATCGTAGTGCTTAGGCGAGCCCTGCGCCGGTAGCATCATCATCATCGTCTCCACGCCGTCGTGCTGACGGAACTCACCCTCATCCTCAACTGGATCAAGAGCTAGAGGGACGTCATCGAGGTGAACATGTGTTGAGCGTGGAGGCGTCGTACGTTCAGTACTTGATCGGTTGGATCGCGAAGATGTTCGACTACATCAACCGCGTTATCATAACGCTTCTGCTTTCAGTCTACGAGGGTACATAGACAACACTCTCCCCTCTCGTTGCTATGCATCACCTAGTGATAGATCTTGCGTGATCGTAGGAAAATTTTGAAATTACCGTGTTCCCCAACAGTGGCATCTGAGCCAGGTCTATGCGTAGATGTTATATGCACGAGTAGAACACAAAGAGTTATGGGCGATAATAGTCATATTGCTTACCAACATGTCATACTTTGATTCGGCGGTATTGTTGGATGAAGCGTCTCAGGCCGACATTACGCGTACGTTTACGCGAGACTGGTTCTACCGACGTGCTTCGTACACAGGTGGCTAGTGGGTGTCTATTTCTCCAACTTTAGTTGAATCGAGTGTGGCTACGCCCGGTCCTTGTTGAAGGTTAAAACAGCACACTTGACGAAAAATCATTGTGGTTTTGATGCGCAGGTAAGAACATTCTTTCTAAGCCCGTAGCAGCCATGTAAAACTTGCAATAACAATGTAGAGGACGTCTAACTTGTTTTTGCAGGGCATGTTGTAATGTGATATGGTCAAGACGTGATGATATATAAATTGTTGTATGAGATGATCATGTTTTGGTAAAGTTATCAGCAACTGGCAGGAGCCTTATGGCTGTCTCTTTATTGCATAAGATGCAAGCGTCATATAATTGATTTACTTTATCGCTATGCGATAGCAATAGTTGCAAAAGCAATAGTTGGCGAGACGACCATGTGATGACACGTTGATAGAGATCAAGATGATGGAGATCATGGTGTCATGTCGGTGATGATGGAGATCATGACAGTACTTTGGAGATGGAGATCAAAGGCACAAGATGATGATGGACATATCATGTCACATATTTTGATTACATGTGATGTTTATCTTTTATGCTTCTTATTTTGCTTAGTTCGACGGTAGCATTATAAGATGATCCCTAACTAAAAATTTGAAGGTATAAGTGTTCTCCCTAAGTATGCACCGTTGCGACAGTTCTTCGTGCCGAGACACCACGTGATGATCGGGTGTGATAAGCTCTACGTTCACATACAGTGGGTGCAAGCCAGTTTTGCACACGCAGAATAGTCAGGTTAAACTTGACGAGCCTAGCATATGCAGATATGGCCTCGGAACACTAGAGACCGAAAGGTCGAGCGTGAATCATATAGTACATATGATCAACATAGTGATGTTCACCATTGAAAACTACTCCATCTAACGTGATGATCGGACATGGTTTAGTTGATTTGGATCACGTGATCATTTAGATGACTAGAGGGATGTCTATCTAAGTGGGAGTTCTTAAGTAATATGATTAATTGAACTTTAATTTATCATGAACTTAGTCCTAATAGTATTTTGCAAATTATGTTGTAGAACAATAGCTCGCGTTATAACTTCCTGATAACCCGCAAGTATACGGGATAGTTGTAGCCT
Organism: Triticum aestivum; assembly: GCF_018294505.1. NCBI lineage: Eukaryota > Viridiplantae > Streptophyta > Magnoliopsida > Poales > Poaceae > Triticum > Triticum aestivum. The sequence continues at coordinate 207,001,522 of NC_057810.1, read as the reverse complement.
CTTTCGATAAGTAAGAGTGTCGAACCCAACAAGGAGCTAAAGATAGAACAAATAATCTCTTAAGTCCTATCGGCCACTGATACGACTCTACGCACGCTTGACGTTCGCTTTACCTAGAACAAGTATGAAACTAGAGGTACTTTGTAGGTGTGATAGGATAGGTTTGCAAGATAATAAAGAACGCGTAAATAAAAACTAGGGGCTGTTTAGATAAAGATGCAATAAAGTAAATATAGCAAGTGTGGAAAAGTGGTGGTAGGAGTTGTGAAATTGTCCCTAAGCAATTGACTACGTTACTAGACCGGTAATCACTATTGCAATTCTATTTGAGGGAGAGGCATAAGCTAACATACTTTCTCTACTTGGATCATATGCACTTATGATTGGAACTCTAGAAAGCATCCACAACTACTAAAGATTCATTAATTTAAAACCCAACCATAGCATTAAAGTATCAAGTTCCCTTTTATCCCATACGCAAACAACCTACTTACTCGGGTCTGTGCTTCTGTCACTCACGCCACCCACCATAAGCAAATCATAAACATATTGCAAACCCTACAGCGGGAATCCCTCACGCTTGCGCGACACGGAGGGCACAATAGGACAACACCAATAATAAAACATGCAAATCAAACCAATCATAGCAATTCATCAATCACCGATAGGACAACGAAAATCTACTCAGACATCATAGGATGGCAACACATCATTGGAAAATAATATGAAGCATAAAGCACCATGTTCAAGTAGAGGGTACAGCGGGTTGCAGGAGAGTGGACCGCTGGATATAGAAGGGGGAAGGTGATGGAGATCTTGGTGAAGATGACGGCGGTGTTGGTGAAGATCGCGGTGATGATGATGGCCCCCGGCAGCGCTCCGGCGCCACTGGAAGCAAGGGGGAGAGAGGCCCCCTTCTTATTCTTCTTCCTTGACCTCCTCCCTAGATGCGAGAAGGGTTTCCCCTCTGGTCCTTGGCTCCCATGGCGTGGGAGGGGCGAGAGCCCCTCCGACATTGGATCTATCTCTCTGTTTCCGCATTCCCCGATTCTGCCCCTTCACCATTTCCTTTATATCTGGAGATCCGTAACTCCGATTGGGGTGAATCTTTCGCCCAGATTTTTCTTGTAAAATTAGCTTTCTTGCGGCAAAAGAAAGGGAATCAACCGCCTTACGGGTAGCCCACGAGAGTGCCAGGCGCGCACAGGGGGTGCGGGCGCGCCCCCTATCTCGTGGCCACCTCGGACACCGTTTCGCGTTGATTCTTCCTCCGGAAAATCCCAAATATTCCAAAATAATTCTCCGTCCGTTTTTATCCCATTTGGACTCCGTTTGATATTGGTTTTCTGCGAAACATAAAACATACAACAAAGAGGAACTGTCATTGGGCACTGGATCAATATGTTAGTCCCAAAAATAGTATAAAATATTGTCAAAAGTATATGAAAGTTGAAGAATATTTGGCATGGAACAATGAAAAATTATAGATATGACGGGGACGTATCACTTCCCTATGTTTTATATATGATCCTAGAGAAAACTAAGTTGACATATGATAGTTGCAATGATGCGGACTGGGTCTGTGATCTGAGGTGTATCCTCATTGCTACACAGAAGAATTATGTCCTTGATGCACCGCTAGGTGACAGACCTATCGCAGGAGCAGATGCAGACGTTATGAACATTTCGCTAGCTTAATATGATGACTACTTGATGGTTTAGTGCACCATGCTTTACGACTTAGAACAGGGACTTCAAAAACGTTTTTGAAATGTCACGGAGCATATGAGATGTTCCAAGAGCTGAAATTGGTATTTCAGACTCCTGCCCGTGTCAAGAGGTATGAGACCTCTGACAAGTACTTTGCCTAAAAGATGGAGGAGAATTGCTCAACTAGTGAGCATGTGCTCAGAATGTCTGGGTACTACAATCGCTTGAATCAAGTGTGAGTTAATCTTCCAGATAAGACAGTGATTGACAAAGTTCTCTAGTCACCATCACCAAGTTACTGGAACTTCGTGATGAACTATAGTATGCAAGGGATGACGAAAATGATTCCCGAGCTCTTTGTGATGCTGAAATCAATGAAGGTAGAAATGAAGAAAAAGCATCAAGTGTTGATGATTAAACAAGATCACTAGTTTCAATGAAAAGGGCAAAGGGAAAGAAAGGAAACTTCAAGAAGATTGGCAAGCAAGTTGTCACTCCCGTGAAGAAGCCCAAAGCTGGGCCTAAGCCTGAAACTGGGTGCTTCTACTACAAAGGAAATGGTCACTGGAAGTGGAACTGCCCCAAATATTTGGCGGATAAGAAGGATGGCAAAGTGAACAAAGGTATATTTGATATACATATTATTGATGTGTACCTTACTAGTGCTCATAGTAATCCCTGGGTATTGATACTTGTTCGGTTACTAAGATTACTAACTTGAAACAGGAGTTGCAGAATAAATAGAGACTAGTTGAGGATGAAGTGATGATGTGTGTTGGAAGTGGTTCCAAGATTGATATGATCATCATCGAGCACTCGCTATACTTTCGGGATTAGTGTTGAACCTAAATAAATGTTATTTGGTGTTTGCGTTGAGCATGGATATGATTAGATCATGTTAATTGCAATACAGTTATTCATTTAAGACAGAGAATCATAGTTATTCTGTTTACATGAATAAAACCTTCTATGGTCATACACCCAATGTTGATGTTTTACTGAATATCGATCGTGGTAATACACATATTCATAGTATTGCTGCCAAAAGATGCAAAGTTGATAATGATAGTGCAAGTTATTTGTGGCACTGCCGTTTGGATCATATCGGTGTAAAGCGCAGGAAGAAACTCCATGCTGATGGACTTTTGGAATCACTTGATTATGAATCATTTGATGCTTGCAAACCGTGCCTTATGGGCGAGATGACTAAAACTCCGTTCTCCGGAACAATGGAATGAGCTAGTGACTTATTGAAAATAATACATACCGATGTATGCGGTCCAATGAGTGTTGATGCTCGTGGCGGGTATTGTTATTTTATGACCTTCACATATGATTTGAGCAGATATGGGTATATCTACTTAATGAAACACAAGTCTGAAACATTTGAAAAGTTCAAAGAATTTCAGAGTGAAGTGGAGAATCATCATAACAAGAAAATAAAGTTTCTATAATCTGATCGTGGAGGAGAATATTTGAGTTACGAGTTTGGCCTTCATTTAAAACAATGTGAAATAGTTTCACAGTTCACGCCACCTGGAACACCATAGCGTAATGGTGTGTCAGAACATCGTAACCGCACTTTATTGGATATGGTGTGATCTATGACGTCTCTTGCCGATTTACCACTATCGTTTTGGGGTTATGCATTAGAGACAGCTACATTCACGTTAAATAGGGCACCATCAAAATCCATTGAGACGACGCCTTATGAACTGTGGTTTGTCAAGAAACCAAAGTTGTCGTTTCTTAAAGTTTGGGGCTGCGATGGTTATGTGAAAAAGCTTCAAACTGATAAGCTCGAACCCAAATCGGAGAAGTGCATCTTCATAGGATACCCAAAGGAAACTGTTGGGTACACCTTCTATCATAGATCCGAAGGCAAGATATTCGTTGCTAAGAATGGATCCTTTCTAGAGAAGGAGTTTCTCTCGAAAGAAGTGAGTGGGAGGAAAGTAGAGCTTGATGAGGTAGTTGTACCTTCTCCCAAATTGGAAAGTAGTTCATCACAGAAATTAGTTCTAGTGATTCCTACACCAATTAGTGAGGAAGCTAATGATGATGATCATGAAACTTCAGATCAAGTTACTATAGATCCTCGTAGGTCTTCCAGAGTACGGTCCACACCAAAGTGGTACAATAATCCTATTCTGGAAGTCATGTTACTAGACCATGATGAACCTACAAACTATGAGGAAGCGATGATGAGCCCAAATTCCGCGAAATGGCTTGAGGCCATGAAATCTGAGATGGGATCCATGTATGAGAACAAAGTGTGGACTTTGGTGGACTTGCCCAATGATCGGCAAGCCATATTAAATAAATGGATCTTCAAGAGGAAGACAGACACTGATAGTAGTGTTACTATCTATAAAGCTCGACTTGTCGCAAAAAGGTTTTTGACAAGTTCAAGGTGTTAACTACAACGAGATTTTTTTTCAACTGTAGTGATGCTTAAATCCATCTGTATCATGTTAGCGGTTGCCATATTTTATGAAATCTGGAAAATGGATGTCAAAACTGAATTCCTTAAAAGGATATTTCGTAAAGAAGAGTTGTATATGATGCAACCAGAAGGTTTTGTCACTCCTAAAGGTACTAACAAGGTGTGCAAGCTCCAGCGATCCATCTATGGACTGGTGCAAGCATCTCGGAGTTGGAATATATGCTTTGATGAATTGATCAAAGCATATAGTTTTATACAGACTTGCGGTAAAGCCTGTATTTACAAGAAAGTGAGTGGGAGCACTACAACCTTTTTGATAAGTATATGTGAATGACATATTGTTGATCGGAAATGATGTAGAATTGTCTGGAAAGCATAAAGGAGAGTTTGAAAGGAGTTTTTCAAAGAAAGACCTCGGTGAAGTTGCTTATATATTGGGAATCAAGATCTATAGAGATAGATCAAGAGGCTTGATAAGATTTTTCAATGAATACATACCATGACAAGTTTTTGAAAGAGTTCAAAATGGATCAGTCAAAGAAGGAGTTCTTGTTTGTATTACAAGGTGTAAAATTGAGTAAGACTCAAAGCCTGACCACGGCAGAAAATAGGAAGAGAATGAAAGTCATTCCCTATGCTTCAGTCATAGGTTCTATAAAGTATGACATGCTGTGTACTAGACCTATTGTGTACCTTGTCATGAGTTTGGCAAGGGGGTACAATAGTGATCTAGAAGTAGATCACTGGACATCGGTCAAAATTATCCTTAGTGAGGACTAAGGAAATATTTCTCGGTTATGGGGGTGATAAAGAGTTCCTCGTAAAGAGTTATGTTGATGCAAGCTTTTACACCAATCCATATGACTCTAAGTCTCAATCTGGATACATATTGGAAATGGGAGCAACAAGCTAGAGTAGCTCTATGCAGAGCATTGTAGACATAGAATATTTGCAAAATACATACGACTCTGAATGTGACAGAACCGTTGACTAAAATTCTCTCATAAGCAAAACATGATCACACCTTAGTACTTTTTGGGTGTTAATCACATAGCAATGTGAACTAGATTATTGACTCTAGTAAACCCTTTGGTTGTTGGTCACATGGACATGTGAACTATGGGTGTTAATCACATACAGATATGAACTATTGATGTTAAATCACATGGCGATGTGAACTAGATTGTTGACTCTAGTGCAAATGGGGGACTGAAGGAAATATGCCCTAGAGGCAATAATAAAGTTATTATTTATTTCCTTATTTCATGATAAATATTTATTATTCATGCTAGAATTGTATTAACCGGAAAGTTAGTACAGGTGTGAATACATAGACAAAACATAGTGTCCCTAGTATGCCTCTACTTGACTAGCTCGTTAATTAAAGATGGTTATGTTTCCTAACCATAGACATCTGTTGTCATTTGATGAACGGGATCACGTCATTAGGAGAATGATGTGATGGACATGACCCATCCGTTAGCTTAGCATTATGATCGTTACAGTTTTATTGCTAGTACTTTCTTCATGACTTGTACATGTTGCTCAGACTATGAGATTATGCAACTCCCGAATACCGGAGGAACACTTTGTGTGCTACCAAACGTCACAACGTAAATTGGTGATTGTAAAGGTGCTCTACAGGTGTCTCTGAAGGTGTTTGTTGGGTTAGCATAGATCAAGATTAGGATTTGTCACTCCGTGTTTCGGAGAGGTATCTCTGGGCCCTCTCGGTAATACTCATCACTATAAGCCTTGCAAGCATTGTGACTAATGAGTTAGTTGCGGGATAAAGTATTACGGAACGAGTAAAGAGACTTGCCGGTAACAAGATTGAACTAGGTATGATGATACAGACGATCGAATCTCGGGCAAGTAACATACGGATGATAAAGGGAACAACGTATGTTGTTATGCGGTTTGACCGATAAAGATCTTCGTAGAATACGTAGGATCCAATATGAGCATCCAGGTTCCGCTATTGGTTATTGACCGGAAATGTGTCTCGGTCATGTCTACATAGTTCTCGAACCCGTAGGGTCCGCACGTTTAACGTTCGATGACGATTTGTATTATGAGTTATGTGATTTGATGACCGAAGCTTGTTCAGAGTCCCGGATGATATCACAGACGTGACGAGGAGTCCCTAAATGGTGGAGACGCAAAGATTGATATATTGGAAGGCTATATTCGGACATCGGAAAGGTTTCGAATGATTCGGGTATTTTTTGGAGTACCGGCGTGTTACGGGAATTCGCCGGGGGAAGTAATGGGCCTTAATGGGCCATACGGGAAAGGAGAGAAGGGCCTCAAGGGGTGGCCGCCCCCCTCCCCCATGGGCTGATCCGAACTGGACTAGGAGGGGGCGGCACCCCCCTCCTTCCTTCTCCCCTCTTCCTCCTTCCCTCCTTCTCCTACTAGGAATAGGACAGAGGAGGCGAATCCTACTTGGACGGGGGAGTCCTAGTAGGATTCCCCACATCTAGCGCGCCCACTTGGGCCGCCCACCTCTTCCCTCTCCTCCTTTATATACGTGGCAAGGGGGCACCCCATAGACACACAAGTTTCTCTTAACCATGTGCGGTGCCCCCTCCACAGTTACACACCTCGATCATCCCATCGTAGTGCTTAGACGAAGCCCTGCGCCGGTAGCATCATCATCACTGTCACCACGCCGTCATGCTGACGGAACTCACCCTCGTCCTCAACTGGATCAAGAGCACGAGGGACGTCATCGAGCTGAATGTGTGCTGAACGCGGAGGTGCCGTACGTTCGGTACTTGATCGGTTGAATCGCGAAGATGTTTGACTACATCAACCATGTTATCATAACACTTCCGCTTTCGGTCTACGAGGGTACGTAAACAACACTCTCCCCTCTCGTTGCTATGCATCACCTAGTGATAGATCTTGCGTGATTGTAGGAAAATTTTGAAATTACCGCGTTCCCCAACACTTTCACCCCTAGGCACCCACCACAGCTACCATCAAGTGGCGGGCGGCACAAAGCACCTGCCACAACTAAGTTTTTGAATCACATCCTACCACACTAAAGCCAACTTGTAAAAACACTTGAACTTCAAACTTTTTCTATGATTAATACACACCATAAAAGATTCATGCTCAAATTTGCCCACTTTTTGGGTTGGTATGCTATTTTTGAGACATTAGCTAGTTTTCTGGCCACTAGAAAGGGCAAAATAATCTTTAGTAACAAATAACATGCAAATGAGGTCCGAAAGGGATGAAACTTGACATTGTGTCTTTATTGGACCCAAGTAGGGTGTGCTTAAAAGTTGAGAGAAATGCAACAAAAACCTAATGCACCTTGTGTACAAACCGAACATTCTTCACCGAAGTGCCATGGTTTCGATCGAAAACCACAGTCTGACACAATGAGGTCAATTTTTTAAAATCATTTGAACTTCAAACTTTTTCTATGAGTAATACACACCAACCAAAGCCCCATGCCCCAATTTCGTGACTTTTCGAGTTGATCTGCTACTTACGAGACATCAATTGATTTTTTAGCCACTAAAAAGGGTAAACGGTTTTGAGCGTGAAAACGAGCTCGGAAAGGTATCAAACCTGGCATGGTAAACACCATCCAAAGCCCCATGCTCAATCCGAGATTATACTAAGTTTAGTAAATATGATTTTCTTAGGAATTTTTGGACCTAACATATGTGTGGCCGACGGCTCATAGGGCCCGCCACCCCTAACTTCTGGAAATTTAGATTTTTTTTACGAGGGATATTGTAATATTGTTGTGGCAGGCATAAGAAGGGAAAAAATGAGTGGACACGGCTAGATGGAGAGGATAGACTGTGAGGAAGAAGATAAGAACGGAATAGGTCCCACAGACACATGTGATGCGAACGAGGCGGCTAGCATGAGACGTGGTGTAAGAAAAGACACCATATGACCCAGAAACGAACGATGCCCGCGCAAAGTTTGCCTGCTGGCCGTACTGAATTTTTAACCAATAAAAAGAAAGCAAGACAGGTCGAAAAGGAGACTGTCCAGATGAGTGTGAAATTCGATACTGAGCTTACTCTTCTTTTACAAATTTGCGTTCGAAATTTGAATAGAGGGAATCTTCTATTTTCATAAAGGAGAGTGGGTGAATCGATGAAGCATACTCTTCTTTTACAGATTTGCTTTTGAAATTTGAGTAGAGGGAATCTTCTACTCCCGCTTGATTAGTATTTTCATGAAGGATAGTGGGTGAATCGATGAAGCATACTCAATCGTGCAACATGCCGGCTTGATTAGTTGTGCCTTTCCTATGAATGTACGTATCCCGCCTTGATGACCCAATTTGGCCCGTAAATGCCGCGTACTTACGCTATCGTGCAACCTTAACTGTAGGCGCCGAGGAACCATTTACACATACGTACGTGTAGGGCAATTAAATTTGCATCACCGACAGCACCGTAATTAGCATGTCCATACATGGTGCATGCCACATTAATAGCAGAAATATGATCCCCGGCTGATGCAAGATCTACGCACATTTACTTGCATGTCTCTCTTCCGTTTTTGAAAGCACATATGTGAATTAATTATGGAATGTGACTTATGATCCTTCAAATTTGATTGCGACAAAGCCAAGGCTATATATTAAGAGGAAAACTTGTGAACATCCGGCTGATCGAGCACGGGAATCCGCCACCTTCAGCGCGTGACACATGTCCCGAGTGTGGCCCGCACACCGCACCTATTCTCTCTTATTTCGCTAGACACCCGTTTTCTATGCGAACGTATTTCCGCGACTACATTTGTGTTGTGATTTTTTCTGCAACATCACCTGGGTTGCAGAAGTTCCTTCCGCAATAACACTTAGGTTGCAAAAAAGTGAAGACGCCAAATATTCTCTGACAAGACCTCCATTGCAAAAAAAATGCAACAATACCTCTATTGCAATTTTTTATGCAACACCATCTTTGTGTTTTTGCAACAAGACTTGTGTTGCAAAAGGGAACTTGCAACACGACCTCTGTTGCAGAAGTAAGGACAACGCTCAGCCATGGGATTACGCCGGATTTGATGGCTCGTAGCCGGACGGGTCTTTTAAAAAAATCCACCGGCCGACGCATAGTACCTCCCATATATTAAAGTTGTACAAGCCTTATAAGTCATCCTTAATAAAACAAAATAAATAAGTTGGACATATCGACGCCGTTTTCCTCCAACGGTATGCCAGTAGCAGGAGTCAGTGTCACATCTAGATCTCTGGAACATCCTCCAAGCTATGGCAATATTGTTCACACAACGACCAGAAAGTTGTTGGTCGAAACTAGAAAATGTTGGCCACAACGAACTAAGAATCGAATCGTGCTTTTCAAGAAGGCATCGAAGAGCTGGACAACCATCCTACATCTGGCCAGAAAGAATTAGGAAGGTCCTGCCTCACTAGCTTCTCAATGCAGATAAAGTTGCCCATGCTTCGCCGGACGGAGAACAAACCATAGCCATCTGCTTATGTCGAGCCTATAATCACATTTATGACTAGCTGACCAATAACTAGATATAAGTTTTGAAGTATACATGTATACCTTTATATAACATGTAGGACAACACCATTGTGACATGATTCAAAAGATACAGTAAGTTATAATATGGTTAAAACGATTCGCGAAACATACAAAAATGTAGAGGACCCTCTTCTCCTCTCTGGAAACCCTAGACCAAAACCATCACCGCCTCCACCCCCTCCCAATCTCCCTTGCTTCCATCCTGTAACGACTCGACCTTAGACGGCCAAGTCTCTGTGTATCTGTGCTATCCCTGATCGATATGCTAGCAACACAGTACATCAATGTATATATCAAAGTGCAATCACATGTATAAATAACAAAACTGATATATACCTTAAGAATCTCAGCAGAAACAGACAAATGGGTGTGGAGTCCCATCAACGCCATCGACAAGTTGCGTGCAGACTGTAACCCTATAACAAAAACTCACTCGTCCTAGAAATCTTGCAACATGATACGTTGCAGCCATGTAGGTCAGTACGTTGAATGTACTGACAAGTCACACCATAAGAGATGAATAAATGTCCTACTTCTACATGCAATATGACCGCTGGAAGGTTCTAAGTTTAATTTTCATAAAGCTGATTTTTCCCTATCAAAAGAATATCATATAGTTACTACAAAGTTCATCATAATATAATTGTAATGGTTGCTCCATTCAATCTATGCCCAAATTAATTAAAACCCATTAGATTATTTAGAGTGATGAGATCGCTCAATTCCCACTTTCCAGATACTCAAATTGTCCATAACCGGGGACACGGCTAATCAATTAGTTTTAAACTCTGCAGTGGTTTGCACACTTTTCCCAACAAGACTCGATCACCTCATTTGTAGTCCTCGCAGTGCCTGGTGTTTGAGATCGGAAGATCGAGACATAGTCTTTCTGAAGTGTTCCCTCTTAATCCTGGGTAGACCAGTAGACCTACATATATAACTACATCTGCTAGTCTACCATGGTAAGAGGTCACACAACGTACTCAACTAAGCCAGAGCCCATAATAGATTGTGGCTGTGCAGGTAAGCTTCTAGTCATGAAAAATTGATGAATCCCTTTGAGCCTGGGCGACAGTCCATAGGGTGATCACACGGGTACTCCGGGATCCCCTGGGCATGTCCACTGGTTTCTCCAGGGTGTCCGGGCAAGTCCACTGATTTCTCCAGGGTGCCCCTTACCAATCCACCCAGATGTGTGTTAATGTTGCCACATTAAGGTTATCTTGATTATTATATCACTCACAACTTTCATGATCTCACATACCAATCCCCGTCTACAATGGCATAACAAAATCCCTACAACGTTGGCGACATGAAGTAAAGGCTCAGACCTACCTCATTGCACTACTGGGACTATAATATAACCAACTAACATATTCATGCAAACCCTACATCAAAGGACTAAATGCATATATAAAACATAGGTATAAAAGGGCATGATCAAGATGTAACTTGCCTTGTACTGTTGATGAAGATGAAATATTCTATTGAGTCGTCTCTCCTTCTCGTTACGATATATCTAGTGATATAAGAAAGTACTTTAACACACAACAACATCCAAATAAAGATCCAAATGAAATATTCAAATTACAATACAAAATAATTAAAAAAATAAAAAAACATTCCTACATAAGTTATTAGGACTTGGTTACGGGTTGAGATAAGATCAAGAATGAAAATATGATATAGGGTTTGTTCTAGGGTTGGGTCAAAGTGAAGATCACGGCTTGAAGAGTTGTGAGGCAAGGTTCTACGACAAAGTCTATAATGGGTTTGATTGGAATATTTGACTTGGGTCCAATGAAAATGATAGATGGAGTTGATGCCATAAGGTTTATGTTACAAAAATTTATGTAACATTTCCTAAGTCCAAATTTGTATGATGATGGCATGTGACCAGAGAGGTTTTCTAGGGATCAATCTAAGAGATTTAACTTCGTGTCAAAAGTTATTAAACAATGACCGAGAAGGTCAAATTAAGGTGTTGATGTTAAAACAGTGATTAAATCTTGCTGAAAAAAAAATTATGCCATGAGTTCCAACAGAAAGGTGATGTCCTAAGGTCGAACTTTCATATAATAAACATTTTTATATGATTTATAGATTAGAAGATATAGCAATAATACTCAATTTAATATTTAAAACAGAACTAAAATTTAACTTGCCAAAAATTGAGATCTCGAATTTTTATAATAAACTAGATGTTCCAAGGAATCTGGGGATATAAAATTTGTCAAATTTGAGCATACAGTTTAGGAGATATGATTTTCCGAAGTTTGAGTATTTTTCTGAAAAACAATTACGAGATTTACGCAGTGCTCACCGGAGTTAGTCGCCGGAGTTGCGGAATAAGGTCGCCGGAGTTGAGGAAGAAGGCCCCCAACGTCAAGTAGTAGCAGATCGGCGAAGAGGTCGACAAGGGGAGTCCTTTGGATAAGATCACAGGCTCGGACTTGTCCCGTGACGGTGTGGAGCGGTCGCCGGAGTTGCCGAACTCTGACGAGCAATTGCTCGCAGAGGAGGAGGTTCAGAGAGGGGTTTTCGGATGGACTAGTGAGTGGCTTCGAGGCTCTCATCTGGGTACCTTTTATAGGGCAGGGGTGAGCCGGAGTTGAGCGGGGCGTCGCCAGGATTAATGTGTCTAATGGCTGCAGTTTCAAGCGTTCGTGGTGGCCATTATGGCTGTTTAGGAGGCGCACTAGGGGGTGGGAACGGTCGACGGAGGTGAGGGGAACCGATTCTGGGGTTAATGGGTGCCGGGGGAGGGGAGGAGTCGAGACGCAGAGGCAACTCTGCTGCTCGTCAGTATCTGTAGGTTGTCATGAAGAAGAAGATGACAGTGAGGAGTTGGGCTGCTCACGTGATGGGCCTAGCCCATGTTAGACTTTAGATTAGAATTTATTGAGTTAATTAATAACTGGACAAAAAGTTTAGTTATGTTGGAAATTAAAATTGTTTACATTAATCTAAATGTTATTTATAGTCTAGTAAGATTAGTTTCGGCATTTAACATTATACATTTTTTGTACAAACTACTATTATTGCTTTATGGACATAATTGAATTTACTAAAACAAATCGATGTTGAGTAATGCAAATTCATAAAAGGATAATTCTACCGTATTAAATATTTCCAAATATAATTTTGGAGAAGTCATGTTATCTCTCCTCATAAATTTTATTTGATTAATTTGGAAATATTAAAACGACAGTAAAACTCCAAATAATATCATATTTCAATTGGAACTCCAAAATCCAAACAAACTCCATATGAAATATTCATCCACCACATTTGGAAAAGTCATCTTATTCTCACTCCAAAATTGTGATTGTGGTTTCCAATATTTCAAAAAAAAGTCAAACAGAAATTAAAGCCCTCTGATTTCTTGAATAAACTTCCCCAACCATAGTTTTCTTTATTAGACAAAATGTTACCCAACTTTTATAACATGATTAGAAAAAGTTTTAAACAAGAACTCAAAAGGTTTTAATTCCCGTGAAAGAAATAAAATAATTTCACACAATCCATGACCACAACAATCAAACAAACAATCCTATTTATATATTTAATTTAACATTCCAAAATATAGAATTTTGGGATGTTACACATCCCTTCTCCAAAGTGGTCGCGGGACCCAATCCCTTGCCTGGTGCATGTTGGCCTATTCGGTGTATGTCCCGACGAAGATCGTCTTCTTAGTCAAAGGAGGTTGATGCACATGCAGTGGCCGCACTCCATCTGGGTGCACAAAGTGGCGTCGCTTGGCTGACGCGCAAGTGCAACACATGTCTAGCTAGTATTTTCATGTGTGATGGGCACCATGATGGCACCTTTTTTTGCACTAAGTGAGTATGCCACAACATGGATGATCACACTGTGATCATGGATCAATCGTGAAGACCTATCAGCATGGTCATATTCGATGCATCTTGGGCACTACACCAACTGTTTCTACTGAAGGTGACGGAGCATTACTCAAATGAAGGTGGTAGGGGTAGTGGCTTGCTCTTGTCCTATGTGGTATTTGTGAGTCAATACAAGGAGAGGATTTGCACAGTTGCCACATGCATTTAGAGGTTGTGCCCACAACTGAAGCCTTGTGAAATGGTACGACGGTCATTCATTCTTTTCTCCTTGCTTATAGGTGGACATCTATCACTGGAGGTGAAGGACTACATATTCGTTTTAGTAGGACATGATTTTGGCCAGTCAATGCGGAGTCAGAGGAGTTCCAATCATAAACTAGACGACTCTATCTGTGGGACACCAAGGTGGATTTCTCAGAGTAATCGGTGGACAACCCATAGAACATCAACCATCAATACTATGACAATAACTCTGCTACATATCCTAGGTGAAAACCACTGATCTCACCATGACTTGTTAATTAGATCCGGAAAAATTGCCAATGCTCTACCTGTCGGTGTCAAAACCGGCGGATCTCGGGTAGGGGGTCCCGAACTGTGCGTCTGAGGTTGATGATAACAGGGGGCGGGGGACACGATGTTTACCCAGGTTCATGCCCTCTCTATGGAGGTAATACCCTACTTCCTGCTTGATTGATCTTGATGGATATGAGTATTACAAGAGTTGATCTACCTCGAGATCGTAATGGCTAAAACCCTAAAAGTCTAGCTTGTATGATTATGATTATGATTGCCTCTACGGACTAAGCCCTCCAGTTTATATAGACACCGGAGGGGATTAGGGTTGTACAAAGTCAGTTACAGAGAAAGGAATCTTCGTATCCGGGCGCCAAGCTTGCCTTCAACGCCAAGGAGAGTCCCATCTGGACACGGGAGAGAGTCTTCTGTCTTGTATCTTCACGGTCCAACAGTCCGGACCACGCTACATAGTCCGGCCGTCTGAGGACCCCTTAATCAAGGACTCCCTCAGTTGCCCCTGAACCAGACTTCAATGACGAGGTGTGCGGCACGCAGATTGTCTTCGGCATTGCAATGCGGGTTCCTCCTCCGAATACTCGGAAGTATCCTTCGAATACACAAAACGTGTCTGGCTCTGCAAAACAAATACAACACACAACCGCAGAGAGTATAGTGTTTCACGAGTCCAATCTGATGATAACATTTTGTAGCATGACATCAGGTCGCCGCCCAGCCATTATTCGAACCATTTTTTAGCCTGCCGCTCCATATTTCGAGATGTTGTTTCATTGGAACATCTTGTCAAAGCAGAGATCATGTCCCCTTATTGCGGGATTCTCATCAATACGAGCGTGGGTAACCCAACCATTCTGTCGGCATGATTCCTTGGGAATATGCAGGTTTTAAGGCCTAGGGGGGCATTTGATATTCATTGCCTTTATAAAGGGGCCAAGACCCATCTTTTCTCCCGTACGCCAATCCTTTCCTTAACCTCTCCCACCTCGAGTTCCAGCACCCAAGGTTCAATTTAATCGCTTCACGCTTCCCAGTCATGTCCGGACCCAGCCCTCAAGGCCAGTGGGTGGCTTCCTCTGTCACATAGGAGGATATCGTGAAGCTCCGGGAGGCAAGATACCTGACTGCGGAAATCCCCCACAGGCTTCCTGCTCAAGGGAAGGTTATTCCTACTCCCACATCCAGCAAGAGGGTCGTATTCATCTCCCACTTCCTCCGAGAGCTGGGTTCGCTCTTCATCCCTTTGTTCGAGGGCTCAGGTTCTACTACGGGCTACATTTTCACGATCTAGCTCCGGACTCCTTTCTTCACGTCTCGACCTTCATATCGTGTGCGAGGCCTTCCCCCATATTCCCCCACACTTCGGCTTGTGGCTCAAGACCTTTAATGTGAAGCCGAAGGTAGTCGACAGGAAACACGCGGAGTGTTGTGGTGTTGTAGTGAGAAAACTCACCAATACTCCTTGGCCAAAAGGCTCCTTCACAGAAACTTCCAACCTATGGCAGCGGGAGTGATTTTACATCACTGAACCCCGTGGTACCAAGTGGGCAGCTACACCTACGTTCCGATCTGGCCCTCCATTACAGCTTGCATCATGGATTAATAAGGGGCTGGACTGGGGATCAATTGATGAAGTGCGGACGCTGCAAAGCCGCATTCGGAGCCTCATTGAAAAGGACACCGGTCTTATCAACGTAATTCAAGTAATGCTAGTCCGTCGGGTCCTACCGTGCCAGCGACGGCCTCTCCGCATGTGGGAGTTCAATCCGTAAGGACCACGAACCCTTCAACACTTCTCTGGCGTGACACTCAGAGGAATGTGGGAATTATTCTTCGGGACACGAAAACAATGGCCGGATACTACAGAGGACATCGGCCTTGACTGCAACCATCCGGATACCTCGGTAAGCACTCGACTCCTGAATACAGCTTAGTTAAGTTTCTCATAACAATATACTAAGAAAACCATACTCGGCCAGGGCTGGATAAATAAGGCGGATAGAATTAGGTGTTCGGCCCCTCTTCCCAAAGACTCAGCTGATCCGGTGTTAATAAGGATGCTGGTTCCGGCACCATATCAAGTGCCGGCGAAGGAAGACAAAGAGGAGAGCAAGAAGGCCCAGGGTGGCCCCATTCTAGAGGTACACCAGACACCTCGTCCGGGGAGATTGGAATTCCTTCTTCCGACGATGAAAGGGAAGGAGAAACTGACATCCCTTCTCCCCATGGGAAGAAGAGGACCGCCTCCGAAGACTTGACGATAAAGGCTTCTAAGCGAGGGAAGATATCCCTGTCAGGGGGTTCTGGTTCGAGAGGCGATGTTGTCACGCAGTTCATCCCTAAGGACAAGCCCTTAGCTGAATCGTAAGTGAACAAGGGTGTTTTAAACATATCATGTTCTTTCCTGGTTGCAAGGGTAATATTTAAAATATATGTTTGTAGTCCGGCATGCAGCCTTCCTCAGCAGTCCTCCTCCTCAGGGGATCTTCTCCCAGAGATGATGGAGAGAGAGACGCCTCCACAGATCTCCCCGCCTAATAGGGCAGACGACCCCGAGGTGTCGTCTCGGAGGATCTCTCCCAATCAACAAGCGGTGCGAGGGACAATGAATACTAGGACCAAAGGTGACACTTCGTCCGTCCATGGTCTGAGGTGTGCGCCCCCTACGGGGACTAAAAATAAAGTCCCCGGACTATCCGATTTACAGCCAGAGACGACTCTAAGGTTGAGTAAATATATTCCTTCGAAGGGAGTCCATACCCTTCAGCTGCTTCCAGGGATCCCGAGGCGCCGGATACATTGATGGACATATTGCAACATGCGCCCGTCTCAGAGGAGCATCGTACCTTGATGGGTACGGTGGTTGAGAGGGTTCTATCCGCAAAAATTAGAGCAAATGAATCCTTTACCGGCCTGCTAGGAGGCTTCAAGGTACGTAATGTGATATTTTCAATTGTGCTATAAACGCAAAATGCGCCCGTTTATAGATAGTAGCCCCTGAGACTCTGGTTGGCGTCCAAAGGGAAGCGATCAAAGGATCAAGAAAGATATGCCCAGGAAATAATCTGACTAATTGGAACACATGTTGTTACTTCACTGGCTACTGCCCAAGCTACAGAGGTTGCATCTCTGAAGCAGAAACATGATGGGGCGGATGATGACATCATGCTTATTAACAGGAGGCTCGATGAGGTGCAAGGTATGTTTTTGGGGCAGTCAGTATATGCAAGTAATATATTATGAGCATGACGCTGAGAATTGTATACTGAGATATGCATAACTGTAGATAGTGCTGCCGCAGTTGAGACCCTTCGGGCTGAGCTTGCCCGTGCCAAGGAGCTAGCCCGGATGAGTAATGCGGCTGCCGAAAAGGCAGCTACTGAATTAAAAGCCGAACAGGCTGCTCGGCGCCAGTGCAAGGGGAGAATATCTACCATGGCGCTTGAGCTAAAGGATGCCACTAGCTGATGCGAATTTCTCGAGAAAGATAACAAAACCAGAGTGGCCGATCTTGACAAGGCCTTACAAGAGGCGAGGGAAGCACGGTCAGAGTCTAGAGCGGCTCGGGAGGAGATCCGACAAGCTGGGGAGATCGCGACTGGTAAGTTATACGTCTCCGTCGTATCTATAATTTTTTACTGTTCCATGCCAATATTATACAACTTTCATATACTTTTGGCAACTTTTTATACTATTTTAGGGACTAACATATTGACCCAGTGCCCAGTGCCAGTTCTTGTATGTTGCATGTTTTTTGTTTCGTGGAAAATCCATAACAAACGGAGTCCAAACATGATAAAAATGAACGGAGATTTTTTTTGGAATATATCGGAATTTTGAGAAGTGGAATCAACGCGAGATGATGCTCGAGGGGCCCACGAGGCAGGGGGCACCCCCCAGGGGGTGGGCGTGCCCCTGACCCTCGTGGACACCCCGTAAGGCGGTTGTTGCCCTTCTTTCGCTGCAAGAAAGCTAATATCCGGATAAAAATGGTGTTCAAAGTTTCAATCCAATCGGAGTTATGGATCTCCGGGAATATAAGAAACGGTGAAAGGCCAGAATCTGGAACGCGAAAACAGAGAGAGACAAAGAGACAGATCCAATCTTGGAGGGGCTCTCGCCCCTCCCACGCCATGGAGACCATGGACCGGAGGGGAAACCCTTCTCCCATCTAGGGAGAAGGTCAAGGAAGAAGAAGAAGAAGAAGAAGCGGGGCTCTCTCCCCCTCTCTCCCGGTGGCGCCGGAACGCCGCCGGGGCCCTCATCATCGCCGCGATCTACACCAACACCTCCGTCATCTTCACCAACATCTCCATCACCTTCCCCCATCTATCTACAGCAGTCCACTCTCCCGCAACCCACTGTACCCTCTACTTGAACATGGTGCTTTATGCTTCATATTATTATCCAATTATGTGTTGCCATCCTATGATGTATGAGTAGATTTTTGTTGTCCTATCGGTAATTGGTGCATTGCTCTGATTGGTTTAATTTTCTTGTGGTTATGTTGCTGTCCTTTGGTGCCCATCATATGAGCGCGCGCGTGGATCACACCATAGGGTTAGTTGTATGTTGATAGGACTATGTATTGGAGGGCAAGAGTGACAGAAGCTTCAACCTAGCATAGAAATTGATGCATACGGGATTGAAGGGGGACCAATATATCTTAATGCTATGGTTGGGTTTTACCTTAATGAACGTTAGTAGTTGCGGATGCTTGCTAATAGTTCCAATCATAAGTGCATAGAATTCCAAGTCAGGGATGACATGCTAGCAGTGACCTCTCCCACTTGCTATCGGTCTAGTAAAGTAGTCAATTGCTTAGGGACAATTTCACAACTCCTACCACCACTTGTCCACACTCGCTATACTAACTTTATTGCATCTTTACCTAAACAGCCCCTAGTTTTTATTTACGTGCTCTTTATATTCTTGCAAACCTATCGAACAACACCTACAAAGTACTTCTAGTTTCATACTTGTTCTAGGTAAAGCAAACGTTAAGCGTGCGTAGAGTTGTATCGGTGGTCGATAGAACTTGAGGGAATATTTGTTCTACCTTTAGCTCCTCGTTGGGTTCGACACTCTTACTTATCGAAAGAGGCTACAATTGATCCCCTATACTTGTAGGTTATCAAGACCTTTTTCTGGCGCCGTTGCCGGGGAGTTATATCATGGGGTGAATATTCTCGTGTGTGCTTGTTTGCTTTATCACTAAGTAATTTTTATTTGCTGTTCTAAGTTATTCTCTATCTTTAGTTATGGATATGGAACACGAAATACCAAAAAAATTAGGTTTACTTGCTACTCATGGAGATGGGGAACCTCCTAAAACCCTCGATGCTCATTATGTAAAAGATATTATGTACTACTTTGATAATCCTGAGAAAATCCCATTCAACTTTATAATGGGAGTAACTTTGGATCAACGTGAATAGTTTAGGGATTATCGCTTGACTCAAAAAGGGAAACTATTATGGGATCATATTCATATGTTGCATTGGTATTCTCGGGAACTGTGCTTGAGATATGATTATACTTGTTGCTCTAGGATGAAGGCTCCACACCTTCCCTTTTCATGCAAATTTAATGATAATAAAACCTTAGCTTCTTATGCTAATGGTATATATGATTACTATGATGTGGAACAAATAGAAGAATTTGTTGCTTTTATGGGTGCTTATGAAATTGAATCTTTTTTTAAAGTGTGTGAAAATCATTATGATGCTGCTTACAGACCTGAAAATTTAGCTATCCTTAAATATTGCTATGAGAATTATAAATACAATTATGATATTGATGAATTTATCGAGAAAGTCCCCGCTGTCCAAGAAGAGACTAATATTTTGCAGGAATCTATGGAAGAAGAAATTGATGAAAGTGTGAGCTCATTGGATGAAAAAGATGAGGAGGAGGGCGAAGAACAAAAGGAGGAAGAGCGAATTGATCACCCATGCCCACCTTCTAATGAGAGTAACTCTTCAACTCATACATTGTTTAATTTCCCTTCGTGCTTACCAAAGGATGATTGCTATGATGATTGTTATGACCCCGTTGATTCTCTTGAAATACCCCTTTTTGATGATGCTTGCTATGCTTGTGTCCATGATGCCAATGTGAATGATGCTTATGGAGATGAACTTGCTATAGTTCCTTATGTTAAACATGAAATTGTTGCTATTGCACCCACACCTAATAGTCCTATTATCTTTTTGAATTTTCCAGACTCTACTATATCGGAGAAGTTTGCTCTTATTAAAGATTATGTTGATGGGTTGCACTTTACCGTTGCACATGATGATTTTGATAGATATAATATGCATGTGCTTGCTGCTCCAACTTGCAATTATTATGAGAGAGGAACTACATCTCCGCCTCTTTATGTTTCCAATATGATAAAATTGCAAGAATTTGCTTATACTATGCATTGGCCTTTACTTGGTGTGCAGGAATTGTTCTTTTATGACATGCCGATGCATAGGAAGAGAGTTAGACTTCGTCGTTGCATGATATATGTTACTTTGTGCTCACTATTAAATCACAAATCATTGTTAACTAAAATTGGCTTTGATATACCTTGGGATCCGGGTGGATCCATTACATGAGCACTATATGCCTAGTTAATGGCTTTAAAGAAAGCGCTGCCAGGGAGACAACCCAGAAGTTTTAGAGAGTCATTTATTTCTGTTGTGTGCTTTCATAAAGTTTAAAAACAAAAAAAAATAAAGAGGGGAACCCAAAACCTTTTCAAAAATAAAAGCGAAAGTGAGAAAGACGAGCATTGTTAAAGTGGGAGCTAGCCTTGAACTTTGTTCATGCTCACGGAAACTTTGTGAATTTTGATTACAGAAACTTTTCTACAAAAATAATCATCCCCTTGTACAATTCCACTATATAATAAAATTAATGTGCCAAGGTTTCCCTTTAGGATGTTTACAATGCTTATTGGTTTGTGCGATGCAGGATAGAAACTTTGGCTGTAATGCGCGATTTTTCATTTTTTACTAGAACATCAAACGGTTCTAAAACTTTTTGCACTGTCTTTCTATACAAATTGTTTATTTTTGATAATTTCCCCATAACTTGTGGAGTACCAGAAGTATGGTTAATGTTCATATTACTACAGACTGTCCTGTTTAAGAAAGATTCTGTTTTTGATGCATTGTTTGCTTGTTGATGAAACTATCGATTTCTATGAGTGGATTAAGCCATGGAAAAGTTATATTACAGTAGCTACAATGCAAAACTAAAATATGAATTGATTTGCAATAGTACTTAGAGTATTGATTTGCTTTATTATACTAACGGATTTTACCGAGCTTTCTGTTGAGTTTTGTGTGGATGAAGTGTTCGAAGACCGAGGAGGTCTCGATGTGAGAAGAAGAAGAAGAGGCAACCCAAGTAAATATTCAAGGAGACTCAAGCATCTAATCTTGGGGATGCCCTGAAAGGCATCCCATTTTTCTTCAACAAGTATCTGTATGTTTTCGGATTCATTTCGTTCATGTGATATGTGCAAATCTTGGAGCGTCTTTTGCATTTAGTTTTCACTTTTCTTTTATCCACCATGCTGGTATGAGATAGTCCATGGTTGACTTATAGAATGCTCATTACACTTCACTTAAATCCTTTGAGTATGGCTTTATAGAATGCTTCATGTGCTTCACTTATATCATTTGAAGTTTGGATTGCCTGTTTCTCTTCACATAGAAAACCACCATTTGTAGAATGCTCTTTTGCTTCACTTATATTTGTTAGAGCGTGGGCATATCTTTTGTAGAAATAATTAAACTCTCTTGCATCACTTATATCTATTTAGAGAGATGACAAGAATTGGTCATTCACATGGTTAGTCATAAAATCCTACATAAAACTTGTAGATCACTGAATATGATATGTTTGATTCCTTGCAATAGTTTTGCGATACAGAGATGATAATATGTGGGAGGTACTAGTAAATGGTTGTGTTTAGTAAGAATATTGGTGTTAAGGTTTGTGATTCCCGAAGCATGCACGTATAGTCTCTCGCTATACTAAGAAGTTGGAGCATGATTTATTATTGATTGTCCTCCTTTGTGTGAAGGTCGGGGGCGCGCGATGGTTAACTCCTACCAACCTCCCCCCTAGGAGCATGCGTAGTAGTACTTTGCTTCGTGGGCTAATAAACTTTTGCAATAAGTATATGAGTTCTTTATGACTAATGTCAGTCCATGGATTATACGCACTCTTACCTTTTCACAATTTGCTAGCCTCTACGGTACCGTGCATTGCCCTTTCTCACCTCGAGAGTTGGTGCAAACTTCGCCGGTGCATCCAAACCTTGTGATATGGTACGCTCTATCACACATAAGCCTCCTTATATCTTCCTCAAAACAGCCATCATACCTACCTATCATGGCATTTCCATAGCCATTCCGAGATATATTGCCATGCAACTTCCATCATCATCATATACATGAGTTGAGCTTTCATTGTCATATTGCTTTGCATGATCGTAAGATAGCTAGCATGATGTTTACATGGCTTGTCTGTTTTTTGATTTCATTGCTATGCTAGATCATTGCACATCCCGGTACACCGCCAGAGGCATTCATATAGAGTCATATTTTTGTTCTAGTATCGAGTGGTAATATTGAGTTGTGAGTAAATAAAAGTGTGATGATCATCATTATTAGAGCATTGCCCCAGTGACGAAAGGATGATGGAGACTATGATTCCCCCACAAGTCGGGATGAGACTCCGGACTAAAAAAAAGAGGCCAAAGAAGCCCAAATAAAAAAGAGGCAAAGAAGCCCACCAAAACAAAAAAACAAAAAAATGAGAGAAAAAGAGAGAAGGGGCAATGTTACTATCCTTTTACCACACTTGTGCTTCAAAATAGCACCATGTTCTTCAAACAGAGAGTCTCTTGAGTTATCACTTTCATATACTAGTGGGAATTTTCATTATAGAACTTGGCTTGTATATTCCGATGATGGGCTTCCTCAAATGCTCGAGGTCTTCATGAGCAAGCAAGTTGGATGCACACCCACTTAGTTTCAGTTTGAGCTTTCTTACACTTATAGCTCCAGTGCATCCGTTGCATGGCAATCCCTACTCCTCGCATTGACATCAATTGATGGGCATCTCCATAGCCCGTTGATTAGTCGTGCCAATGTGAAACTTTCTCCCTTTTGTCTTCTCCACACAACCTCCACCGTGATACTCTATTCCACCCGTAGTGCTATATCCATGGCTTGCGCTCATATATTGCGTGAGGGTTGAAAAAGCTGAAGGCGTTAAAAAGTATGAACCAATTGCTCGGCTTTTCATCGGGGTTGTGCATGATAAATACTTTGTGTTAAGAAGACAGAGCATGACAATATTATATGATTTTGTAGGGATAGCATTCTTTAGCATTGACATTTTGAAAGACATGATTGTTTGTTGGGATGCCTGAGTATTGATGTCTTTATGTCAAATTATAGACTATTGCTTTGAATCACTTATGTCTTAATATTCATGCCATGATTAGATATATGGTCAAGATTATGCTAGGTAGCATTCCACATCAAAAATTATCTTTTTTATCATTTAACTACTCGAGGACGAGCAGGAATTAAGCTTGGGGATGCTGATACGTCTCCGTCGTATCTATAATTTTTTATTGTTCCATGCCAATATTATACAACTTTCATATACTTTTGGCAACTTTTTATACTATTTTAGGGACTAACATATTAATCCAGTGCCCAGTGCCGGTTCGTGTTTGTTGCATGTTTTTTGTTTTGCAGAAAATCCATATCAAACGGAGTCCAAATGGGATAAAAATGGACGGATATATTTTTTGGAATATATCTGAATTTTGAGAAGTGGAATCAATGCGAGACGATGCTCAAGGGGCCCACGAGGCAGGGGGACATGCCCCAGGGAATGGGCGCGCCCCTGACCCTCGTAGACACCCCGTAAGGCGGTTGTTACCCTTATTTCATCGTAAGAAAGCTAATATCTGGAGAAAAACCGTTTTCAAAGTTTCAATCCAATCAGAGTTACGGATCTACGGGATCATAAGAAACGGTGAAAGGTCAGAATCTGGAACGTAGAAACACAGAGAGACAGAGAGGCAGGTCCAATCTCGAAGGGGCTCTCGCCCCTCCCATGCCATGGAGACCATGGACCAGAGGGGAAACCCTTCTCCCATCTAGGGAGAAGGTCAATGAAGAAGAAGAAGAAGGGGGGCTCTCTCCCCCTCTCTCCCGGTGGCACCGGAACACCGCCGGGGCCATCATCATCACCGCGATCTACACCAACATCTTCGTCATCTTCACCAACATCTCCATCACCTTCCCCCAGCTATCTACAGCGGTTCACTCTCCCGCAACCCATTGTACCCTCTACTTGAACATGGTGCTTTATGCTTCATATTATTATCCAATGATGTGTTGCCATCCTATGATGTCTGAGTAGATTTTCGTTATCCTATCGGTAATTGGTGAATTGTTATGATTGGTTTAATTTGCTTGTGGTTATGTTGCTGTCCTTTGGTGCCCATCATATGAGCGCGCGCGTGGATCACACCATAGGGTTAGTTGTATGTTCATAGGACTACGTATTGGAGGGCAAGAGTGACAGAAGCTTCAACCTAGCATAGAAATTGATGCATACGGGGTTGCAGGGGGCCAATATATCTTAATGCTATGGTTGGATTTTACCTTAATGAACGTTAGTAGTTGCGGATGCTTGCTAATAGTTCCAATCATAAGTGCATAGAATTCCAAGTCGGGGATGACATGCTAGAAGTGGCCTCTCCCACATAAAACTTGCTATCGGTCTAGTAAAGTAGTCAATTGCTTAGGGACAATTTCACAACTCCTACCACCACTTTTCTACACTCGCTATACTAACTTTATTGCTTCTTTACCTAAACAGCCCCTAGTTTTTATTTACGTGCTCTTTATATTCTTGAAAACCTATCCAACAACACCTACAAAGTAATTCTAGTTTCATACTTGTTCTAGGTAAAGCGAACGTTAAGCGTGCGTAGAGTTGTATCGGTGGTCGATAGAACTTGAGGGAATATTTGTTCTACCTTTAGCTCCTCGTTGGGTTCGACACTCTTACTTATCGAAAGAGGCTACAATTGATTCCCTATACTTGTGGGTTATCAGTAAGCCCTTCTTATTACGAACTAAATTAGGCGATCCGAAGTATGCCCCACTTAATCAAATGTGGAGTTCTCCATACGCATTTTTGGACTTGCCGAAGAGTGTCTCTGATGCGACGCAGTTTTTCCAAGCGCAAGAAGGACATGCAACGAAAAAGCTTTTCTGGTCGTGATTCAGCATGCCAAAGCGTCCACTGTTGCTGAATGAATAGATGGCCCAGTGGGCCGAGCTCCACAAGATATCTGGATCTCCCATGAAGGACGTCGTGGTCCGACTGTGGCCGACTGAGCCAATCCCGAATAGTTATTTTGGTTTGGTGCAGCGACTTGTTGATGTGGCGCCGCGTATCGATGCTGTTAAGCGGTCAATGTGCATAGAAGGTGCACGGATGTCCCTTGCCCGTGTCAAGACGTACTGGGCAAAGATGAAGGCCACCGATATTGCAGCGAAAAGTCCACCCAAGGGCGAGGACCATCACACGCTAGAGCATTATTTTGAGGATGTCCTAGTAGGTGCCCGCATGATAGAGGGTTAGTGCTCGAAAGATATTATGTTCAAGTGAAGTGTACCGAAATTGTAAAAACAATATTATGATATATTAGGGCTATGTTTTTTATACTTTTGCCTAAAAAGTTTTTGGTGCCTCCTGTGCGGCCGCTTTTTGTATAATTTGAAAGTTTACCAGTCGTCGGCTTCGGCCCCCTCGCATATAACACGGGGGTGTTCGGAAAAGCACTTGATCACTCTTGACCCAACGTCTTGGTCCATTAAGGAGGTGTCAATGTGGCGAACCAGGCAATCAGACTATAGGGCTTTAACACTTTCACTTAGCCATAGGAGTTTGACGGTGGGTCTATGATATAGCCCTTGGTATGTATGTGGTTATCCAAATACGGTGCATTTACATACGTGACCAGAAGAGCGGTCCTTCGTGTAATACAGAAGGAATTGCGAAGATTCCGGTGAGTCATCGAGTGGTTGACCAGCTCTCGCCACATCATGACAGTCAGTTTTCGGCTTTCTCTACTGAGGTGCTCATTCGGACAAACCAGGACACAATCGCAGTAGTTCTCCCTTTACTATCCTAGCCGATAGAGCGGAACGTAAGGTAGTAAGCACAGGAGCCGGGCAACCCAACTATTGACCAAAGACATGATTCGGAGCTGATGCATATAAGGACAAACTCGTGATGCCGAAGTGTGCTATAAAGCTGTTCGGACTTGTCAGCAACTCATGTGTTGCCATATCAAGCCCCTGGCAATATATGCCGAGGGTTGAAAACTGAGAAAAAGGGCACTTTAAAGGTTTGAAATAAAGAGTGCGGTCTACAAAAAACATTTGGACCTCCTGTCGCACGTCTGCACTACCTTTCCTTGGTTAAAGGACTTCTGAGCAAATATAGTCACATGTGGTAAAAGATAAAAAATGGTTAGAAAAATAAAAAGACTGAGAGTGCGCGTAGTATTATAGGTCTGTCCGCATTGTGCCTCCGCCGGTGACCAGGGTATTTTAAGTGTATAATTATGTGCGTGGGACAGGCTTCGCGGCTATATGGGGCGGACGGCGGAGGCCGAACTACTAATTCAGCTCTGAGATTGATTGGTCCTGTCTAATGGAGACCGGCGGCTTGATGGCCGACGAAATGTGTGGCTTGATAAGGCCACTTTGTACTTCGGCCGCAGTAGCCGTAGTGTGTTCCTCTGTACGGAGGGAGCATTCTGTATTTCCGTTTATCGTGATGGTGCCGCGTGGACCGGGCATCTTAAGTTGGAGATAGGTGTAATGTGAGACCGCATTAAAGCGAGCAAAAGCGGTACGCCCGAGTAGTGCATGGCAGCTACTGCGGATCGGGATGATATCGAAGGTCAAGCCTTCACTTCGAAAGTTGTTCGGCGAGCCGAAAACGACTTCCAATGTAATCGAGCCCGTGCAGTGAGCTTCTACGCCGGATATTGTTCCCTTGAAGGTAGTTGTGGTGGGCCTGATTCTTGAAGGATCAATGCCCATTTTGCGGACAGTGTCTTGGTAGAGTAGATTAAGGCTACTGCCACTGTCCATAAGGACTTTCGTAAGATGGAACCCATCGATAATTAGATCGAGGATGAGAGCTGCCAGACCTTCGTGAAGAATACTGGTTGGGTGGTGATGAAGTCATGTACCTAGGGTAGGGTCATGGACCTGTCCAAGGTACCCTCCCCAAGGACATCTTTAGAACAAATCGTCTTCCAGTCGACCTAGAGGGATTCCACTCGACGGACTTGAAGACACTCGACCATGAAGACTCACTCGACCACCAGGAGTTCCAGAGCCACTCTGTATCCAAACGGTCTGTAATTAAGTAGTCTTTATGGTCATGATGACACTTTATGTAAGGCGTTACCAGTAACGCCTAGCCTTAATGTACTTTAAGCCCTCTGCTACATGGGCTGGCTGGGGTCTTGGCGTCCTCTATATAAGCCACCCCCTCAACTAGCAGAAGGGTTCGCACCACTGTAACACTCACACACATAATCCAGTCTACTGCCTCCGGGCACCGAGACGTAGGGTTGTTACTTCCTCCGAGAAGGGCCTGACCTCGTTAAACCCTCGTGTGTACAACTACTCCATAGCTAGGATCTTGCCTCTCCTTAGTACCCCCTACACTACTGTCAGACTTAGAACCACGCTAGTTGGCGCCCACCGTGGGGCAGGTGTCTTAGTGACTTATTGGAGAAGTTGCAATTTTTCCGATTCCCTTCATCATGGTTTCAGGCGGAGTTTTGGTTGAGGGCCGCGAGATCCGTCTCGGCGCGCTCACGTTCGTCGCCGACGACTCTGCCTGGCTGCAGGAGGCTCCGCTCGACGTCGACGTGCTCCCAGTCCGCGGAGCTACGCACTTTCGAGTGTGCGTCCGCGGCGTCCTTCTGCGGCAACCATCGACCCAGTATCGGCCGGTTTTTGTGCCATCCTCCCTCCCAGCTTCCCGCCGGCGCAAGCGCTCCGGTCGATCGAGGCTTCAGCGGTGGGTAAGGCACGTGGTGGCCCGCCAGTCGACCACCGCCCAAGTCACGGCAATCGAGCCCGACGAATCTCTCTACGGCCTGTTCGACATGTCGACTGGCTCCACAGAGACTGCATCCGAGTGCGATAGCAGTGATCCAGCGGCAGAAGTCCTGATGGTCAATGGACTACACGGTCCCCCTGGCTTTCCCGGTGCCGAGGGAGGAAACGGCGGAGACGATCCGTCGCACGTCCATGAGGAATACCTCCCCGAGCGCCTCAATTCGCTGCAGAGGGAAGAACATCGCCGCCGGAACATGGATGCGCTCCACACTCCAATCGTTGGAGAAACCCCTGAGGCTCGCGCCTTGGAGGACGCGCGCTTGGACAACTTGGCTGAGCGCACTCGACTGGAGAACCTTCAGCGAGCACTCGACGAGCGTGCGCGGCAACGGATTCCTGACTCCAGTCGATGCCAACTCTTTCCACCTCCGACCCAGGTATATCGAAGTCCGATTCATAATTTAGCAGCTGCAGCCCGTATAGCAGAGTCAATTCAGCCTTCCCAGTCAGAGGCTGGCAGAGGCTTGATGCAGATCAGAGATTTGCTCCGGGCAGCAGGAGATCAGAATTCAACTGTATCGCAGTCGCAGAACAGGATTCACAGCAGATCCGTGGCAGCAAATACGGTCCAGTCGGCTCATAGCCCCAGATCGCCCCCGAGGCATGAAGGGCGTGGTGACCGGCACGATCAGTACATGAACCATGAGCAGTATGATCACCGATTCGATCGCAACGATCGACATCGAGTGCCCACTCCTCCTCTAAGGGGTGGATCCTATGTGCCTCGACAGCAGGATGATAGGCGCCAGCACAGTGGCGGACGAAGAATCCCAGTTGACCCCAGAGAGCCAGGCTTTGATGCGAGATCCATCATCATTCAAGGTCTGGTCGACCGGAACAGAGCCCATAGATAGGGTAACGACAGAGATGTACCCACCAGCAGCCGAGTGCATGTCTCCAGACCAGAGTGTTTCAGCTGAGCCATCAGAGCCGCGGTGATTCCTCCCAACTTCAGGTTGGCGACTGGAGTCAGCAAGTTCAACGGTGAGTCTAAGCCCGATACTTGGCTTGAGGACTACCGAGTGGCTGTCCAGATCGGCGGCGAAAATGACGAGGTGGCCATGAAACATCTGCCTCTTATGTTGGAAGGGTCAGCCAGGGCATGGCTGAATCAGTTGACACCCAGCAGCATTTACACGTGGGAAGACCTCTCCCGAGTGTTTGTCAGAATGTTCGAAGGAACATGCAAGCGACCAGCAGGACTGACAGAGCTGCAATCTTGTGTGCAGAAGTCGAATGAGACTTTGAGAGATTACATCCAAAGATGGATCACATTGCATCACACAGTAGAGAATGTATCTGATCACCAGGCAGTCTGCGCCTTCAAGGAAGGCGTAAAGTACAGAGAGCTAAGCCTGAAATTTGGTCGAATCGGAGACATGTCTCTGAGTCGAATGATGGAGATAGCCACCAAATATGCCAATGGTGAGGAAGAGGATCAGCTCCAGAGCGGCAAGCACAAGTCAGTCGCCCAGGAAACCGGAGGAGGGAACTCCAGTCGGAAGCAAAAGCGGAAAGCCGAGCCAAGAAAGTTCAAAGGAAAGCCCAAAGGACCTTGGAACCCCAAGAAAGTGAAGGATAAAGAGGGAAATGACGTGATGGATTTGCCGTGTCACATCCACATGAAGAGAGATGAAGAGGGTAATTTCATTTACCTGAAGCATACCACTCGACAGTGTCGACTTCTGATACAACAGTTCCAGGGGAAACATCCCAAGGATAAGGAAAAGGAGTCAGACAAAGCTGAGGACAAGGGAGATAGTGACGAGGAATACCCTCAGGTCAATTCTACTCTGATGATTTTTGCTGACGTTGAGAGCAAAAGTTGACTGAAAGTTATAAACCAAGAGGTGAATATGGTTGCTCCAGCAACGCCCAATTATCTGAAGTGGTCTCAAACCGCCATCACATTCGACTAGTCTGATCACCTGACGCACATAGCCACCCCTGGGAGGCAAGCTCTGGTGGTCGACCCAGCCGTTGAGGGCACTCGACTGACTAAAGTGTTGATTGATGGTGGCAGTAGTTTGAATATACTATATGCTGAGACGCTGAAAGGGATGGGCATTCCGATGTCCAGACTCAGCACAAGCAACATGAGTTTCTATGGAGTCATTCCTGGCAAGAAGGCCACGTCACTCGGCCAGATTGCTCTTGATGTGGTTTTTGGTGATTCCAAGAACTTCCGCAAAGAGAAGCTGACATTTGAGGTTGTAGATTTCCAGAGTGCCTACCACGCTATTTTGGGCAGGCCAGCTTATGCACGTTTTATGGCTCGACCATGCTACATGTACCTCAAATTGAAGCTGCCTGGCCCTAAAGGCGTGATCACTGTTACTGGTAATCGCAAGAAGGCAGAAGAGTGCTTCCAGAAAGGCTCAAAGATTGCCGATGCTCAGATGGTGGCAGAAGAGTGGCAGGAACACCAGAGGGATGCAGACCCGAGTGATTTGTTGCGAGCCAAGAAGCCTGCGACGGAATCAGCGTTTCAGTCGTCTGGTGAGACAAAACCAGTTCACATCCACCCGACCGACCCCAACGCTGCTCTGACTCATATCTCCACAACACTCGACCCCAAATAGGAAGAAGCGCTCATCCAGTTCCTCCGTGAGAACTGAGACATCTTTGCATGGAAACCTTCTGACATGCCAGGTGTACCCAGGGGGCTGGCTGAGCATCGTCTGCGAGTCGATTCAAAGGCAAAACCTGTCAAGGAACATCTGCGACGGTCCGCCGTCCAGAAAAGGAAGGCTATTGGCGAAGAGGTGGCTCGGCTCCTAGCAGCAGAGTTTATCCGAGAGATTTATCACTCCGAGTGGCTCGCCAATGTTGTCATGGTCCCCAAAAAGGACAACTCACTTTGCATGTGCATTGACTTCAAACATATCAATCGGGCCTGCCTGAAAGATCATTTTCCTCTTCCCCGCATCGATCAAATAGTCGACTCGACTGCGGGATGTGAGCGACTGTCTTTCTTAGACGCCTATTCCGGGTACCATCAGATCCGTCTGTATGGACCCGATGAGATCAAGACAGCTTTCATCACCCCATTTGGGTGCTTCTGTTATGTCACCATGCCATTCGGCCTCAAGAATGCCGGAGCCACGTTCATGAGGATGATTCAGAAGTGTTTGCTCACTCAAATCAGTCGGAATGTGGAAGCATACATGGATGACATTGTGGTCAAGTCACGGAAAGGTTCCGACCTGCTGACTGACCTCGCTGAAACATTTGCCAACCTCAGGAGGTATGATATCAAGCTTAATCCATCCAAGTGCACATTCGGAGTTCCTGGCGGAAAGTTACTCGGTTTTCTCGTTTCCGAACGAGGAATCGATGCAAACCCAGAGAAAGTGGGCACTATACTCCGAATGAAACGACCTGTGCGTGTGCACGATGTTCAGAAGCTTACTGGTTGCTTGGCCGCTTTAAGTCGATTCATCTCTCGTCTCGGTGAGAAGGCATTGCCTCTTTACCGACTGATGAAGAAGTCAGACAAGTTCGAGTGGACTCCTGAAGCTGACGCAGCGTTTGCAGAGTTAAAAACCCTGCTTTCCACCCAGCCGGTGCTTGCTGCCCCGATCAGCAAAGAGCCTTTGCTGCTTTACATTGCAGCCACAGGACAAGTCGTCAGTACAGTACTTACGGTCGAGCGGGAAGAAGAAGGGAAAACCTTCAAAGTTCAGCGCCCAGTATACTATATTTCTGAAGTCCTGACCCCATCAAAGCAACGATACCCTCATTATCAGAAGCTTGTATATGGGATTTATATGACCACGAAGAAAGTTGCTCACTACTTCTCTGACCATACCATCACAGTCGTCAGCGACGCCCCCTTATCAGAGATTCTGCACAACAGAGATGCAACTGGTCGAGTGGCAAAATGGGCGATTGAACTCCTTCCCCTTGATATCAGATTTGAGGCAAAGAAAGCTATCAAGTCCCAAGCAATAGCAGATTTCCTCGCCGAGTGGACTGAACAGCAGTTACCGACTCAAGTTCACTCGGAGCACTGGACTATGTTCTTTGATGGCTCTAAAATGCTGAATGGTTCCGGTGCCGGGGTAGTGTTGGTTTCTCCCCGAGGAGATAAGCTCAGATACGTACTCCAGATTCACTTTGACTCCTCCAACAACGAAGCAGAATATGAAGCACTTTTGTATGGGTTGCGTATGGCCATTTCACTCGGCGTCCGGCGCCTCATGGTCTACGGTGACTCGGATTTGGTGGTTAACCAAGTGATGAAGGAGTGGGACGTCAGAAGCCTAGCTATGACTGGTTACTGCAATGCAGTCAGAAAGCTGGAGAAGAAATTCGAGGGATTAGAGCTCCATCATGTTCCCCGACTGAAAAACCAAGCAGCTGATGACTTGGCGAAGATAGGTTCCAAAAGAGAAGCCATCCCGAGTGGCGT
The DNA here is from genome assembly GCF_018294505.1 of Triticum aestivum. Lineage (NCBI taxonomy): Eukaryota > Viridiplantae > Streptophyta > Magnoliopsida > Poales > Poaceae > Triticum > Triticum aestivum. The sequence continues at coordinate 206,968,769 of NC_057810.1, read as the reverse complement.
ATTTTTGGAGCATGTTCACACGCCGTCAGTTCAAGAAGATCCTTTCACCGAAGAAGCCCCGCAGCCAAAAAGTGCCACGGATCCGACTGAAGTTGAGGTCCCAGCCGTGGTTGACTTAATCATGGAAGTTCTGGTTATCACTCCCGACTGGACAGTGCCTTACATCGCGTATATCCTAAGGAAAGAGCTCCCAGAGAATGAAGAAGAGGCTCGGCAGATCGTCCATCGATCCAAGGCCGTTACCTTCATGAGGGGACAGTTGTACAGAGAAAGCGCGACTAGAGTCAGCCAGAAATGCATAACACCGGAAGAGGGTCGAATGATTCTCAACGATATCCACTCGGGAACCTGTGGCCATCATGCGTCCTCTCGGACCATCGTGGCTAAAGCATACCGAGCAGGCTTTTACTGGCCCAGAGCAAATGAAATGGCGAAAGAGATAGTCGACAAATGTGAAGGATGTCAGTTCTACTCCAATATGTCACACAAGCCCGCCTTAGCCTTGAAGACCATTCCAATCGTCTGGCCTTTCGCTGTTTGGGGGTTAGATATGGTTGGACCACTGAGAACTGGCAGGAGCGGCTTCACCCATGTACTGGTGGCAGTCGACAAGTTCACCAAGTGGATCGAAGCCAAGCCCATTAAAAATCTTGATGCTGGCACTGCCATCAGCTTCATCAGAGAATTGATATTCAGATATGGAGTTCCGCATAGCATCATCACTGATAATGGGTCAAACTTCAATTCCGATCAGTTCAAAGCCTTCTGCGCTTCTCAAGGCACTCGAGTCGACTACGCTTCAGTCGCCCACCCCTAGTCGAATGGACAAGCAGAAAGAGCAAACGGCCTAATTCTCAAGGGACTGAAACCCCGGTTGATGCGTGACCTCAAGCACGCAGCAGGCGCGTGGGTCGACGAACTTCCATCAGTTCTTTGGGGATTGAGGACTACTCCAAATCGGTCGACTGGGAGAACTCCGTTCTTTTTAGTCTACGGAGCTGAAGCGGTTCTGCCAAGTGACCTGCTTCACAATGCACTGCGAGTCGAGCTCTACTCTGAAGTCGAAGCAGAACAAGCCCGATAGGACACAGTCGACCTTTTGGAAGAAGAAAGAGAGATGGCCATGATCTGGTCGACCATCTATCAGCAAGACTTGCGCCGATTCTACGCCAGAAATGTGAAGAGCCGAGCCTTCCAGGAAGGAGACTTGGTCCTCCGAGTGGACCAACAGAAGCCGCACAAACTCGCCCCTACTTGGGAAGGCCCCTTCATTGTTACCAAAGTTCACCACAACGGAGTATACCGTCTTTACAATGTCGATCGCCAGATTGACGAGCCACGAGCTTGGAATGCGGATCTGCTCCACCCCTTTTATACTTAAGTATTCACTCGGATGAGTTGTAATAAAAGTACTTCTGAAGTTTATTTATCAAAGACAAGAGTTTCATAATTTCCCTAGTGATTGTTGTTACTTTTGTTCACACAAATCAGTCCCCCAATTGGTGGCTTAGTTGCGAATCCGTTTCGCCTAAGTTTGTAAAAAAAAATCCTTACCGAGTGGTGAGCCAGCCTCCCGCTCGGAGGCTTAGCTGCGAATCCGTTTCGCCTAAGTTTAAACAAAATCCTACCGAGTGGTAAGCCAGCCTTCCACTCGGAGGCTTAGCTGCGAATCCGTTTTGCCTAAGTTTAAACAAAATCCTACCGAGTGGTAAGCCAGCCTTCCACTCGGAGGCTTAGCTGCAGTCCAAGTACTCGCCTAAGTTTAAACAAAATCCTACCAAGTGGTAAGCCAGACTTCCACTCGGAGGCTTAGCTGCGAATCCATTTCGCCTAAGTTTAAACAAAATCCTACCGAGTGGTAAGCCAGCCTTCCACTCGGAGGCTTAGCTGCAGTCCAAGTACTCGCCTAAGTTTAAACAAAATCCTGCCGAGTGGTGAGCCAGCCTCCCACTCGGGGGCTTAGCTGCAACCTAGTGTTCGCCTAAGTATAAAATATAACGTGCGCTCCGCAAGGAGGACGAGGCGCAGGTCGACTCCTGCCTTCTCCTTCCGAGCTATGCCACAAATACAACGTGCGCTCCGCAAGGAGGAGGAAGCGCAGGTCGACTGCTACCTTCTCCTTCCGAGCTACGCCACAAATACAACGTGTGCTCCGCAAGGAGGACGAGGTGCAGGTCGACTCCTGCCTTCTCCTTCCGAGCTACGCCACAAATACAACATGCACTCCGCAAGGAGGAAGAAGCGCAGGTCGACGGCTATCCTCTCCTTCGGAGGTACACCATGTAAATCCTACCGAGTGGTGAGCAAACCTCCCACTCGGGGGCTTAGCTGCAGCCCAGTGCTCGCCTAAGTTTTTGAAAATTCTACCGAGTGGTGAGCAAACCTCCCACTCGGGGGCTTAGCTGCAGCCCAGTGCTCGCCTAAGTTTTTGAAAATCCTACCGAGTGGTGAGCAAACCTCCCACTCGGGGGCTTAGCTGCAGCCTAGTGCTCGCCTAAGTTTTTGAAAATCCTACCGAGTGGTGAGCAAACCTCCCACTCGGGGGCTTAGCTGCAGCCCAGTGCTCGCCTAAGTTTTTGAAAATCCTACCGAGTGGTGAGCAAACCTCCCACTCGGGGGCTTAGCTGCAGCCCAGTGCTCGCCTAAGTTTTTGAAAATCCTACCGAGTGGTGAGCAAACCTCCCACTCGGGGGGCTTAGCTGCAGCCCAGTGCTCGCCTAAGTTTTTGAAAATCCTACCGAGTGGTGAGCAAACCTCCCACTCGGGAGGCTTAGCTGCAGCCCAATGCTCACCTAAGTTTTTGAAAATCCTACCGAGTGGTGAGCAAACCTCCCACTCGGGGGCTTAGCTGCAGCCCAGTGCTCGCCTAAGCATGACGAGTACAAGTCGATTGCAATTTGTGCTTCGTCCCCACCTGCAAAAGAGCATCACAAACACTAGTATATATTCCAAGCAAAGGATGATGATCGTTCGAAGGCAGAAGCAAACATATTCAACGGCAAACCTAAGTTCAGATAACGTCTTACAGATCCAGAAGTGCTCAGGCACCAAGCCTGTTAAAGTTTATCGGTTACAAAAACCACTCGGCATTTCGAGGCAAATTTAAAGCATCAAGCATAGAAGTTTTTTACCCCTCCTGTGGAGGGATGGAAGGCGCAACGAACTCATCCAGGTCGATTCCATCTGCGATCCGAGTGGCAGCAGCGATGAAGGTCTCCATGAAGGATCGAAAGTCATGCTTCTTGGTATTGGCCACGTTGAGAGCTGCCAGCTTGTCCTCTCGCGCATCCTTGTAGTGAACACGGACCAGAGATAGAGCAACGTCGGCACCGCACCTGGCAGAAGACTTCTTCCATTCTTGCACTCGGCTTGGAACTTCGTTCAGTTGAGTCATCAAACACTCAAGGTCATTCTGAAGTGCTTCTACTGGCCAGAGCACCGTGTCGATGCGTGACGTCCCAACCTTCAGCCTTGCAAGATAGTCGACAATGGCAGCAACGCGAGACTCGAGTCGGAGCACGTTCATGGCAGTTTCATCCTTCACAGGAGAGTTGATGGGATCTAGGCTCGTCTCCAGTCGACCAGTCTCCTCCTCAAAGTTCTGGCAGAACTCTGTAGACACAACCCCAAAGTTAAGGCAGCAGTTTGGTGGTGAGGCCAAATTAAAAAGCCTGTCAGATACAAAGGGTTACCTTCAGGCATGAGGAATAGCTTCTTGGCGAGTCCTCCCAGATAAGCCTCCAGATCATTCTTCTTTCCTACCAGTTCGCTAGCTTTGTCACTCAGGACCATCTTGTCATTCTTCAGTCGAGTGACCTCCTGGTTGGCCACGTCGAGAGCAGCTTTCAGATTAGTATTTTCCTCTTCAAGTTTGCTGATTGAAGCCAACTTTTCTTCTGCGAGCCTGGTCTTCTCGGAAGCTGCTTTCTGCGCCTCAGCGAGGTCAAGATCCTTCTTCTTCAGAGAATCCCTCAGTTTATCTGTAAAATCAAAGTAAGATCAGACTCGGGGATGGACAAGAAGCAAAGGCAGTTCGTCAAGATTCTCACCAAACATACCTTTTGCCTCCTCCTTCGCCTTCGTGAAGTTCTCCTGGACAAGCTTCAGATCAAGTTCGAGCTGGATATGCTTGTTCTCCAATTCAGTATAACGAGCTGTAAGCTCGCAAGATTTCTGCGAAGAACCAATCGACAGACGTCAAAGATAGGTCACTTCCGAGTGACTAAGAGAAAAATCGTAGTATTTCTAAGACTACAGCTGAATCTAAACATTCAACTGTAGTCTCGGGGACTACACCCAGTGGGTGCACTCAGCGTGCCCCCACTAGTTCTATCAGCTAGAGTCGGTCAGTCGACCCCCCCAAAAAAAGAGAGGGTATTCTTCAGACCGTAGTCGACTGCCAGCAGTCGACCACAGTCTCGGGGACTACACCCAGTGGGTGCACTCAGCGTGCCCCCACCGGTTTATGATTCCATTCGACCAGATCGAGTGAAGACAGTAATGAGAAAAAAGCTCAAGACATAAAGACTATGGTCAACTGCCAGCAGTCGACCATAGCCTTGGGGACTACACCCAGTGGGTGCACTCAGCGTGCCCCCACCAATCCAGAATCTCAATCGACACACCCAGTGAGCATACGACAGATACTAAGATTTTAGAAAGAAAAGTTTTCAGGTACCATATCCTAACAGAACAGGTAGTGACCGACCAACCTGGACATTGCTCTGAAGGGCTGAACTGGCGTCATAAGCCGCTTGACTGGCGTCTTGGATCGCCTTCACTTGCTCCATCATGACCCCCGCCTGGCGTATGGCTTCTTTAGCAGCGCTTGCTTGGTCTTCGGGGACGTGGTGGGTAGAGAAAAGTGAAGGCTGACCAGCACTCGATGACGAAGGGCGAGCACTCGTCAGCGGCACCGCGAAGGATACGGTAGGCCGAGTGATGTTGTCCCCCTCCGCAACCAACGTCTCAGGTGCTGATACGACCTGAGCTGTCTCGCCAGCAGACGCTCTCCTATTCCTCCTCTGCCTCAGTGGTTCCTCGTCTTCATCATCGTCAGGAAGATCAATGATGATATTAGATGGAGCTGCAGAAAAGAGTCAAAGTTAAAAACGAAGATCCCACCGACTGAAAACGAAACCTCAAAAGTCATACCAGGGTTGGAAGTGACGGCATCCTCCATTTCTTGATCTTCAGGTCTGGCCAAGCTATCAGAAGTAGCAGCACTGCAGTTTCAGAAATCAGTCGGTCAGCTAACGAATCGACCAAGAATAAATCCATGAGAAACAAGAGGACACAAGTTATGTCATTACCCAGAAATAGTGGGAATCACCATCTTCATCTTCGGCAAGGCCTTCGTCGGCTTTGACGGCACCACTCGAGATTGCTTCGGCGCTTTCTCAGTCGGCGCCGGAGAGGTCGTCCGAGGACGCTTGGTCGACTGCACAATAGGCGCGGTCGCCTTGCCGCGCTCGACTGCAGGGTCATGGGCAAGCTTGGACCTTCTTTCAGAACGGGGAGGCGCAACTTCCTCCTCCTCTTGCTCCTCCTCCTCCTCATCGGAGCCAGCATCTTCATCACCCTCATCGCCATCCGATTCCCACTCCTCTTGACTTTCACCTCCACTTCCTTCCTCCTCCTCGGTCTGTGCTTGCGCCCCGTTGGGCATCGAATACAACTCAGTGGTAGCCTGAAAGACAACAAACAAGACAAAAGTCGATCGACTGATCCGCAGCAAAACAGAATGGACGAAACATGATTACAGTCGGAGATAAGTGGTCATACCTTGTCTGGTTCATAAGACTGGTCGAGTGGCGGGATCCTCCTGGCCCCACGAGGGTTGTCCTTGTTCCCTGTGATGGCAGTCATCCACCTCTCCAGTGTGACGTCGTCGACCTCCTATGGGTGGACCCATTGGTGTCTTCAGTACCAGAGTACAACCACATTGGGTGGCCCCGGTACTGGAGTGGCTGGATGCGCCGTCGAAGGAAAACCTCCAGAAGATCCATGCCAGTCACACCGTCGCGAATGAGTTGGACTACACGCTCCATCAACATTTTAACCTGAGCCTTCTCCTCCGGTAGCACTTTCAGAGAACACGGCTTGTTCACTCGACTGATGGAGAAGGGAGGGAGCCCAGTCAACTGCCCTGGCGTCGACTGGTCTTGGCAATAGAACCAGGTCGAGTGCCACCCTCTAACTGACTCGGGAAGGGTCATAGCTGGAAAAGCACTCTTACTCCTCATCTGGACCCCAAGACCCCCGCACATCTGGATTACTTGGGTTCTCTCGTCATTCGGATTAGCCTTTTTCACCGTCTGAGAGCGACAAGTGAATATGTGTTTGAAAAGGCCCCAGTGCGGCCGACAACCCAAGAAGTTTTCGCACAAAGACACGAAAGCGGCGAGATAGGCAATGGAATTGGGTGTGAAGTGATGGAGCTGTGCCCCGAAGAAGTTCAGAAACCCCCGAAAGAAAATATGCGGCGGCAGAGAAAACTCACGATCGACATGGGTCGCTAAGAGGACACACTCACCCTCCTGAGGCTGCGGCTGCCACTCCGTCCCCGGAAGCCTAGCTGCCCCATGCTCGACCAGCCCTTCGTTGGCCAGGTCGTCGAGATCCTTCTGGGTGATGGTCGATCGGATCCAATCCCCCTGGATCCAACCTTGCGGCAGGCGGGACCGCGACGAGGATCCACCCCGACTGGTCGCTCTCCCCTTCGCCTTCGCCATCGCCTTCTTCGCCCGGTCCAAAGCCGTCGTCTTCTCCTTCACCATTGTCGCCGACGAGGCTGGTACGGAGCAGCGGCGCTAAACAAATAGCAAGCGCAGTGGATGAATCTGAAGACGGGGGAGGGGAAAATGAGGGAGCACTGTACAAAAACCTCCGCCCGGTGCCTTATATGGAGTCGCTTCCGAGTGGCTGACTGGTAGGCCCGAGCAATCCTGTCAAATCACGAAACAGTCGCGCGAGCGATACGTGGCGAAAAAGGCGGCACAGAAATCGAGGCATCTCTGCCTTATCCCATCCGAGTACCGCGGCCTTCTCTGCTTCGCGCGTTTCCCGAAATTCGGATCCCACTAAATCCGCTAACCGCAGGGCAACTCGTCAGACGGAAGATCTCCTGCGATCCGTCGCTCGGAAATCTCCAAGTTCATAAAGTTCACTCGACAGATATGAAGAATGGATCAAGGCGATTGAAAGAGAAGTTGACGCCATCGCTAAAAAGTCATTGATCCAGAGTAAAACACATTCATAGCACCAGAAAACAGGTCGGAAAGATTATCAACTCCTTCCTCACTCAAACCTCGATCCATTCGGGGGCTAATGATGAAGTCATGTACCTAGGGTAGGGTCATGGACCTGTCCAAGGTACCCTCCCCAAGGACATCTTTAGAAGAAATCGTCTTCCAGTCGACCTAGAGGGATTCCACTCGACGGACTTGAAGACACTCGACCATGAAGACTCACTCGACCACCAGGAGTTCCAGAGCCACTCTGTATCCAAACGGTCTGTAATTAAGTAGTCTTTATGGTCATGATGACACTTTATGTAAGGCGTTACCAGTAACGCCTGGCCTTAATGTACTTTAAGCCCTCTGCTACGTGGGCTGGCTGGGGTCTTGGCGTCCTCTATATAAGCCACCCCCCTCCACTAGCAGAAGGGTTCGCATCATTGTAACTCTCACACACATAATCCAGTCGACCGCCTCCGGGCACCGAGACGTAGGGCTGTTACTTCCTCTGAGAAGGGCCTGAACTCGTTAAACCCTCGTGTGTACAACTACTCCATAGCTAGGATCTTGCCTATCCTTAGTACCCCCCTACACTACTGTCAGACTTAGAACCACGACAGGTGGTCCTTGCAATTAGAAGTGATCGGGCGGGTCACCCATTGGCTTAATTTTTGGGTGGCTGTCTCTATGGCGCCAGCGTCCCGTAGCGTGCGCTTGTAGTCCCATGTAGGGATGTGCATCACGTATACCATGTTCACTATCTTTACTTCAGGGGGGAATTGCTTCTGACCCCCGGTGTTCAGCTGGCGAGTCTCTTCGTCATCGCTGTCACTGGGCGGCCCCTTCACTTTGTGTTTGGCATTAAGCTTGCCGACTTGTGTAAAAACCCAACAACTCATGTTGGTGAGATTGGCTGGTTTAACGGGGTGCCATGAATTTGGCAGGGCCGATCCAGTATCTTGTCTAAATTGGATGGTCCGTCTCTGTTTTCCTTGAATGGCTTTTTTCGTTGACCAGGTTTGGAACCACTAAATCCGGCATTAACCGATGTGTCTTGCGTTCCTTCATTGTTATTGTGACGCCTTGTGTTTATTGTGTCGTGGCTTGCCGTTGCCGTCTCGAACTTTGGAAGTACCCGGATCAACGGTATTGTTGCTTCTACGAGCCAGCTGTCTTCTCCCGCGCAAAAACGGGTCATCAGAGTGGTAAGGGAATCCATGGATCTTGATTTTTCTTGACCAAGGTGGCGGGCGAGCCATTCATCTCCAACGCTATGTTTAAAGGCTGCGAGGGCTTCGGCGTCCGGACAATCGAGAATTTGATTCTTTTTATTAAGAACCTAGTCTAGAGCTTCCTGGCAGACTCCTCGGGCTGCTGGATGATGTGACTTAGAGCATATCCACTAGTCCCCCCAAGAAGCCTCCCCAAGCCACTTCTTGGACGCCGACGGGCAAAAACTGCCCCAGTCAGGCCCCCAACTCGCTGTTTTTCGCGGGTAAGAGCAAAAATTCCCGCCGGCAACCCCATACCACACCCAGCGCACCGGGGGGCTCCTGGGAGGCCTAATATCACCTTTTGTGGGCGCTGGCCCACCAGCTAGCGTCTCTCTCCTGTTAATAACTCACTTTGTGGGCGCTGGCCCACCCACGTGCTCCCTCCATGCGCTTGCCTCTTCTCTCTCCCCACCATGCACTTGCCTCCCCGCCTGCTCGCCATGCTCGCCCTGCGTGTCGTGGCCGCCCTCGACGAAACGGAGCGGAGCTCCTGGCCGGGCATGGACGGGGTGAGGGTGATGGACTCCAGGGTGAGAAACTCTGAGGGCGAGCAAGCTCGTGACCGGGCAGGAGCGTGGCCGGGTCGGAGCTAGCGGCCGGGCAGAGCACATGACTCCCCGCTCATGAACTACTTGCTGCCCGAGACCGACAATGGCGAGCTTGGCGCCCCCTTCCTACTCCTCCTCGCTGTCCTTGTCGCAGGCTCGGAAGAGCGCCCACGCGTCACCCCCACCTTGGTCCAGTGCCAGCCGGCGCGGCCTCGGACGAGATAACGCGGTGGCGGCTAGGCGCGAGCATGAGCACAGGCGGCGCAGGCGTGGACGGGGCGGTGCGGTGGCATCCGGCACGGTCTCGGACGGTGCAGCACGAGCGAGCAGCAGGCGCGGCCAGGTCCGGCCGTGAGCAGCCGGCGCGGGCGCGGACGGGGCGGTGCAGTGGAGACAAGGCGCGGTCTCGGACGGCTAGGCGCGGGCAACAGGTCCGGCAGCGAGCAGCAGGAGCGGGGGCGGACGGGGCGGCATGGTGGCGGCCATGCGCGGGCGTGGTGATGACGACGACCTCACTTGGGAGGCTCAACGGCTGGAGAGTTTTTCATACGCAGTCTAAAATTCTCACCGGCAGCCCCCCAGGCGGCAAAAAAATGCCTCTTGGGGGGCTCAATGGCTGGAGATGCTCTTAGGTCATCGGCGTCCGGAGGCCGAACATATGTACCTTGGAAGTTATTGCAGAAGGCGTCTTCCAAGTCCTCCCAGCTGCCGATGGAGTTCTTAGGGAGGATGTTCAGCCAGTGCCGCGCTGGCCCCTTTAGTTTTAGTGGGAGGTATTTGATGGCGTGGATGTCATCACCGCGGGCCATGTGGATATGGAGGAGGAAATCTTCAATCCATACTGTGGAGTCTGTTGTTTCATCATATGGGTCGATATTCATGGGTTTAAACTCTTCCGAGAATTCGTGTTCCATTACTTCATCAATGAAGCAAAGGGGGTGTGCGGCGCCTCTATGTCGGGCCACGTCGCGACGTAGCTCGGATGGAGTTCGTCTGCGGTGCTTGACCCGGAAGTGGTTGTGTTTGTCATGTCCGGCTAGATGGCCGTCGTTGTGCATCCGGGCACGTCCCCATGATCTGTAGATCGATCTGGTCTGACCTGCTCTGTTGTTTAGGTCCTACCGCAGGTCATATGTATGACCCTGAGTTGTTATGTCTCTGCCCTTACCGCGAGGTATGGGCTGGTGTTCGGCTTGAGTTGCCGCTTTGTCCCGACCACGTGGTGGTCGGTCAGCCGCATTATGCGCTAGTAGGACGGGCTCCAACGCCTCGTCATCGAATTGGGGTAACAATTTGCACTTCGGGTAACTTTTGGTTGGACGCTCGAGGCCGTATTCTTCGGCTGCTAGGACATTAGTCCATCTATCATTGAGCAGATCTTGATCAGCTTGAAGTTGTTGCTGCTTCTTTTTCAGGCTCCTTGCAGTGGCTATTAGCTGGCGCTTAAAGTGCTCCTGCTTGAGAGGTTCCTCAGGCACGATTAAATCCTTGTTGCCGAGGCTCACCTCGTCCTCGGAGAGCGGAAGGTAGTTACTGTCCTTCGAGTCTTCGTTCATGGCCCGTTCATCAGGGCTAACTCGCCCATCTTCCCGTTCGTTTTGTTCGGAGGTTGGCTCAACGGGGTCTTAGTTGCCTTCGGCATCGTCCGGAGTATTATTTTCTCCTGTGCCGGTATTGCTGTTTTTTCCACGGCGTGTTTTAGAGCAGTGCTGTTGACGTTGGCGTTTTGGCTGTATCTCAGGAGGCCTTTCCTCGACTGGATCCTTTTCATTGTCACCGTTGTTCTCTTTGGGTGTATCCACCATGTATACGTCATACGAGGAGATGGCTATCCAGCGCTCTATAGACGGTGGTTTTTGTGCCTGCTCCTCTCCGGCATCGGCGTCCACACCGTCGATGTCTTCGGAGCCGTAATCGAGCACGTCGGTTAAGTCCTCGACAGTGGCCATGAAGTGGGTGGTGGGTGGGAAGCGGAATTCTCCGTCATCAGCTTCCAATCCAAACCGGATATAGTTCGACTAAGAGTCCCCTGATAAGGAGAGGTTTTTTAATGAGTTTAGCACATCGCCTAAAGGTGAGTGCCGGACGATGTCCGCGGAGCTGAATTCAACGATCGGCGCCCGATCAGGTTCGATGGGCGCGGATGCACGCGGTTCGAAACTAATGGCCGGAGACGAATCCGAGGTTCCGGTGACACAGGCCCCGCTCGAGGTTAGATCTGTGTGCGGCTCTAACGCCGCTGAGTCTGCGGCTTCCGCGGCGGGGTTAAGCTTCCCGTCCTCGGACGACGCAATCTGCTACAGATCCAGGGCCATAGCAGTTACAGGTGTTGTCCCCTAGGCACGGTCTGATGAAAGATTTAGGTCATGTTCATCATGGTGGCAGGGAGTAGCTGCCATGGGCTCGAATCCGTCGAAGATCAAGTCTCCGCGGATATCGACAACATAATTCAAGCTTCCAAACCTGGCCTGATGGCCAGGGGCGTAGCTGTCGATCTGCTCTAGATGGCCAAGCGAGTTGGCCCGTAGTGTGAAGCCGCCGAATACGAAGATCTGCCCGGGGAGGAAAACCTCCCCCTGGACTGCATTGTTGTAGATGATTGACGGAGTCATCAAACCTTTTGGCGACGACGCAGCGGAACTCTCAATGAAAGCACCAATGTCGGTGTCAAAACCGGCGATCTCAGATAGGGGGTCCCGAACTGTGCGTCTAAGGTTGATGGTAACAGGAGGCGGGGGATACGATGTTTATCCAGGTTCGGGCCCTCTTTATGGAGGTAATACCCTACTTCCTGCTTGATTGATCTTGATGGATATGAGTATTACAAGAGTTGATCTACCTTGAGATCGTAATGGCTAAAACCCTAGAAGTCTAGCATGTATAATTATGATTATGATTGCCTCTACGGACTAAGCCTTCCGGTTTATATAGACACCGGAGGGGACTAGGGTTGTACAAAGTCGGTTACAGAGAAAGGAATCTTCATATCCGGGCGCCAAGCTTGTCTTCCACGCCTTGAGAGTTCCATCTGGACACGAGAGAGAGTCTTCTGTCTTGTATCTTCATGGTCCAACAGTCCGGACCACGCTACATAGTCCGACCGTCCGAGGACCCCTTAATCCAGGACTCCCTTACTACCCTTGATCGGTTGGATCCCACATCAAGGATGAAAATTCTTATCCTACCATTAAAATATTGAGCCAAAGACATCGACGTGTGTGTCTATCCTCTTCTCCAAGGCATTTGTTGTGGAAAACTAGAACATAGTCGTAGGTGTATATTCATTTTTCACATCTTGTTATCGGCCTACCTTTCTTTTCAGTTTCATGTACTCTGTGTCACATGTTTTGTCCTAGTTCATTTGAACTTTACACAACAATATTAGGGTTGTTTGCACCTGCTGATGCAAATGGGAGAATAATATAATTGAATAAGATATTTTTCAAATTGTATATCACTAGTATAGTTCGGCGTCACTCCTAATTATGGACTATCCGCCAACGATCTTGCTCAACATCAGTCTAATCGCAGATAAACTTTGGAGCACCGGAGGGGCTTAGAAACTAGGGGCAATCATAGTGTGTGAGGAATCGCCATGCGATGTACTCCCTCCGTTCCAAAATACTTGACTTCCACTTGTCCAAAAATGGATGTACCTATATACTAAAACAAGTCTAGATACATCTAGATTTTAACAAATGGAAGGCATGTATTATGGAACGGAGGGAGTATGAGGGTTGGTTGTAGAACAAACAAACTCTATTTTCCTCTTAATTAATAGATGAGGCAAAGCTTATGCCTCCATTTCGATTTTTTTGCATACTGTACTGTTTCCTCTTAGAAACCCCAAATGCGCATATTTCTTGCATAAAATTAGGAAGTTCACGATACATCATCGACAATATACTTACATGGTTTCATGAATTTTCTCATAATTCTATGTAAACAAATTTTCTAACTGGGTGCATGAGCCAGTAGGTTCCTGTGGAGAACATATTTTGTTAAAAATTCCATGAAACTCTGTTTTAAAGAGTAAAAAGAATCTTAGAAACCTAAATTATTTTACTGGTGTTTTTCTATAGACACGCAAAATTATAAGTAAAACTCATGTGTTTTATGCGGGAGAATTTAAAGTTATGTTAACAATAATTAGTGATCCCTTCCAAAATAATTACAAGCTTGAAACATAGAAATAATATATTAATAGAATATTGAACATCTTGAACATACTATTTAAGCATATTTTAACATAAAGAACAAACGATCCGACCTTGAGATCCATGCAAGATTCCACTATATTTCTTTGAATTCTAATAGCTCATATTATTATTTTCCCTCTAAGGTTTCCTTTGGCTCATAGGATAGGAATATCATAAAAATACGGAAGTCCTAGGAAATAACATGGCATGTGTCTCAGTTCCTACAATAGAAGAGATGTCATTTGATTCATAGGCTACTATATTTCAAGAGGAATTAGCTAATGTTTTTTCTTGTTTTGAAATGTGAAGGATATGAATCAATCCTACATAGGAATAGAAATCCACTCCTACAGACCAAAGGGCTCTAAAGGAAAATTTCCTATATTATTCCTACCCTATAGAATTCCTACAAACCAGAGGAAGCCTAAATAAATCAATTACTAGAATAATGGGTCTATGTTTCTAGATCAGTATAAAAAATATTGTCAACTAGGAAAGAAGATTTGTCAATTTATTGAGACAATATGGTATTTTTTTACCCTAGATGAACAATTTATCATAAAATGGTTTTTGCTGTCAGAAATATATGAACGAATTTTGAAAAGCGATGAAATAAGATTCTCTAGGTAGAAAGGTCTTCAAAAAGATTTTAAAAACCAAACATAGTATTCATGTGGTTTTCACCTTATATTGGATTCACAGAAGGTTCTATACATACACATGTATTTACTGAAAATGCTGAATGGAGCTTGACCTCCATGGAAGCCGAATTTGAAAAAAAAATACACATATAGTTAAAGATATAATGTACAAGTTTGTAATTTTTTTGGAAGAAATAAGTAAAATGAGTGCTACACAAAAATATAAATCTGTAGCTTTTTAGTACATGCACTATTCATCCTCAAAGTCCATGTTTTTTTTTTTGCACAACTCGCATTTCATCCTGAAATTTTACACATATATACATCTTATCCTTGTATATTTGTTCAATTTTTCAGATCTTCTTTTTAGACTGAGAAGTTTGAATTTTGATTTTTTTAAAAAAAAAAACTGGCCGCCGTGGAGGCCGAGCTCCAAAACTCCCTACTCTGTATTTACCAATTACCATGCCTAGCTCCCCTTTGCATGCATACTACCAGGTTCCGTTGCATCCGCATGCACATGACCACATAACAGTAAATTAGTTAGGTAATAAGTACTTGCGGCCTTCAATACCCGCCTTCTGTGCCGTCAAATCCTTCACTTCACCCTCCCTGGAATCCACGGCATCCACTGAACAGTAACGCCCTTGCCTGTGCGTAGTATACTGCTTGCTCATCCATCAATCTGGTTACGCTGTATTAATTGAAAGAAAAAAAAGGGCTAGCTCAATCAACGTAAGAGCATCTACAGGCGGAGTTGGCAAATCCGGAGCCCTATATGTCCGCGGATGCGTCCGTGCATGCCCGTGGATATTCACCGGGCACTCTCTAAATTCGGGCCTCCACACCCGCGTATCTCATATTTCGAACCCTATATCCATACAAATTCATGCAACTAGTATGTAGATCACGAAACGATCAAAATTGACATGAAACAAACATATAAACTGATACCAAATGGGCATAATTCACATAAACATCACCCAAAAGATCACCAAATGCGTAAGTCACATAGTTCAACAATCCGATACATTGTAAATACATACTATAACTAGATTATAAACAGGAGAGGGCGAGTTTCAGCACTTCCTTGCCAGCCCTTTGCCCATCTGGTCGCCGGTGCAGTTGTAGGAGTCCGCGGCAGGAGGTGGGTCCACGTCAGAGCCATCGGGCCCATCATCATCGGAGGAACCGGAGATGACGATGTAGCTTTGCAAGCGTCAGACCACGATGTCTTGCTTGCGCTTGAGCTTGGCCACCCTCACTGCTCTGCCGCTGCCTCCGCTGACTCCCGCTTGGATTGCTCAATGCCGAGCCGGAGCTGCTTGGCATTGATCCTCCGGAGTCGTCGGGTCTTCATCTCCGCCTCAGTAAGTGACCGGCGGCACACCCACTCGAGGAGGCGGTCCTCCTCGTTGGGAACCCAGCGGCGGCAGGTGGACTGCGCAGGCGCGTCGGACCCGCCCTCCATCTCCCTTGCCCTCTGCCTCTCGCGGCGGGCGGAATGTGCCTCCGACTCCGGAGTCCGCATCCGCGGCGTCAGCGGAGCGGGCACTATAGAACCCAGCGCTGCCCGCGTGGAGCAGCGGCCGGAGGTGGAGGAGGCCGTTGGGCGGGAGGAGCACATCGGGCAGGCCTCGCAGATTAGCTCGTGGGGCGGGAAGGGTCGGCGCCGGCGTTGGCGCTGCGGCGACGGGCGGCAGGTGGCGTCGCACCGGACCCGGAGTTGCTGCCTGTATCAAACTGCGAGCGCTCGAGCGCGATACGGAACGCTAGCTCCTCCTCATATCAGGAGCTGCCGTCGGAGTAGCTGCCGGTGCTAGACATGCTTGCCGGCGCTAGGGATTTAGCGGATTGGGGAAATGAGAGCGTCTGGGAATGGAGCGGAGCGGAGTGAGTTAGGGTTTTTGCCGGACGGTTTTTTTTATGGGGTCGGGGTGGGCCAGCGGTGGGCCGGGCTGATGTGACGGACGTGCCCGGGTGTTGCCCGGGCTGGCTCATCTCCGCCCTACATTTGGGACAGATATGAGGGGTGCTTGTCAGCCCAGACGTTTGAAGCCCGTTTGGGAGCTTCGGTTGGGTCAGTTTTTGTGACCAGTTAGTGAATAATATAAAGCGCGCGGCTGTAGATGCTCTAAGGCGCGCGGCTGTAGATGCTCTAAGTCACCTACATGTTGTTGTACGAACTATGAAGATGATCATTCCATGCATGCATCCAGACAATGATCCCGTCAGCACATCATAAGTTAGTATCATGCATATGATAGTAGTGATAATATTATCTTGATAGTGCATAATATTACAAGTTAATTTTTGGAGATGACTTTATTTGTTGTATTGCATGACACATCGTCGTGTAACATTTATTATAATACCATGCACTGCAGAGGATGTACGCAGTGTGTGCTCGCTGTTCACCATTTAGTGAAGATAAGAAGCTCTCTTGAAGACATTTATTACCATTCAATTCTGTAGTTATATCTGCTCATAACTCTGATGAACAGGATTTCTACAGATTCAAGTGGTGTTAATTTAACCTTCCAAGCATGTCCATCCAAATATTTAGTGTATAGCTGCAGCGAAGTACTAATACAGATTTCACTCACCCTATTTTTTAGTTCAGAAGGCAAATGCAGCACTTATATGGAGGTTGGTGCCTAGTATATATTGTTATATATAAAAAGTATTTGATGGATTAATTAGAAAAAAAGATAATTAAGCTAAAAATTACCACTCTAAGAGAAGCGCTCCATCTCAAAAAGAAAGAAAAAATGTAATTGTCCTTAGCCTGTACGTACATTATTAATCGACTATTCGATCTATTACGTGCAGTTCAAAAAAATTAGCTAAAAAATGTTTCGTTCATATTGTAGCGTGAGGCGACGTGGATTCTAAAAAAAACGTGAGGTGACGTGCATGCTTGGAATTTATTTTTAAAAAAGCAACATGCATGACCTGGGCTACATACATAGTAGCATGACTAATGTTATCCTGATTAAATATGCAACCTGGGCCCACGTACTCTCTCTCTCTCTCACCTCAGGTACTCACGTACCCTAACCACCTAACATAGGTGTTTTCTTCCTTCAGGCCCACTGCCTCAAAGTTAATCAAAGTAGCAACAAAGTAAAACTATCAACTCAAGGTCTATATTTGTAGAAAGAAAACCTATGCTTAAGGCATCATTTCTGATCTCCTTCTCTGAAGTAAAAACTCTTCTCCGGCCACTATTCTCATTCCATGTCGAAGCCTCCGATCCACTAGCTTCATCGATCCTGGCTACCAGGCTGTTGCCTCCAAACGTACAAGCCTGTGATCCACCAACTTCCACGATCTTGACCGCAAGGTTGTTGCCGCCGGAGTAGTCACATCGGGAGGTTTTGAATCCTACGGCAGTTGATGTATATGGAGGGCAGCAGCTGTTGTAATATTACGGTGATGGTGGTGCCACCGAGTACTGGCCTTCTAGGCATGAGGCGGATGGCATTTGTTACTTTAGAACAATATTTATATATAGCAACAACTCGTAGAGTAACAATTGGTGGAAATAGTTCATCGGTTTCAAACGTTGACAAAACTATATGTGTGATATCTGAGTCCTCAAGCTTTCTATATAGTGCAACCAACAGTAAGAGCATCTGGACATTGTTATATTTTATATATAGAATGCAATCAAACATGTTTTCTTATTCAATTATTAAATCACAACATGTCTCTCGGAGTTTATTAAAAAATAATAGTTGTAGGGGGCCTAACACTACAATGTTGGTCCCAAGACCAGAAAAAAGTGAATGGAGCATAAACAAATTAACAATACACCTTTCTATTTGACCTTCAAAACTTACTATCGCCATTTTGTTACTTGGTTGTATGTCAATCGACTGAAGATCAAGAGCAACCAACATACAGAGTGGTACAAAAACATAATCTGAAAGGTTAGGCACTAATAAAAACTACCTTAATTAATTTATTCATTCAATTGTATGGTGAAAAAAATAAGGGAAAGTGAGACCCACAGATCAGAAAATTAGACCTATCTCTGTCTAAAAATGTGTTTACACATGGGGAACTATACGTGCCATTCTGAAGAGTCACAATAAAGGGGTGGACTAAGGGTAATATTATATAGATTAATATGCAACGGCATGGAAAAACCACCTTTAGTATGGAAAAACCACCTTTACTATAGTTCTTCTTCAACAAAATGTTGCTACTCACCTTCTATTGGACGAGAATAAGTACATGCATGAAATATTTATATACTACAAACTATCTTCAAAATAATAACTAACATATCAAAGCTAACATGATATGTCAGCATGGATATGGTCTACTGATATGCAGAAGTAACGGAAATGTGCATCAACATTCAATGAAAATAGCCCATTCATACTTAACATATTATTTGATATTTGAGGGCCATTACATAATTGAGAGCTTGAATATGAACAGGGGTACGGGGGCAACCGCCAATGTCAATCCCAAGCACGAATAAAGCGGATAGGCGTAAACAAATTAATATTTTCACTACTTTAATTACATATATTCAACAGTACATACACATGAAAAGGATAAGAAGAAGGGGAAACATGACATGAAACAGGAAAGGGAGAAAAGTTGGACCTACAGGCGGAAGATGGCAGCCGCTATGGAGGACAAAGACAATGTGTCGGCTGGCCTTGACTTTCACTAATGTGGATGTGTCTTCTGGAGAATGGGCTCGGTCTAGATCCAAGATGGCTGGAGATGAGATCCATGCCCAGAAGGCCACAATGAATCAGCAACAACACTGACGTTCCTCTTTGCGTAGCTGGACGTCAGCCGGCGGAATCAATCTGGGAGTCAACGGAGAAATGGAGCGTGTCTTTGTTCTATGAGTACCTAGACATCAGCCAGCAGCGGCAACCCGGGAGTCAATGAAGGAAGGAAGGAAAAGAAAAGTCGGACAAAGGAATCTGGCAATACTAAGCTCTGTGTGAAGCTGTGGATTGTGGAGTGTGAGAGATGCTTGAACGCTATGTGCATCTACATGAGCCTGTTGGGCTAAAATCCCAACTAATCATTCAAGTACGAAAGTTTTTTTTTACTACCAGCACAAATAATCAGCTATAAATTGTTCAAAAAAAAACTAGCTATGAAATATAAAAACACCTATGATTAATGTACATCATCTAGGGAAAAAAGTACACTGCATATACCTATTGTTAGTGTAAATTATGTAATTTTTGGTGATGTAAACTTTTTTAAAGATAAATCCATCATAAATATACTTGATGGAAATAGAACAAAAACTATAATCGTTACAAAATCACCCATATGACTCAAACTTGATGCATATGATACTTCTTAGGAAAACATTAGTATACTAAAAATAAAATACTCTAATACACATCAGCGGGATTGTCAAGCCAAGCAAATCGATGGATTCTAGCACATAGCACTAAAAAAAGTTCAATAACAACATAGCCTTCAGATATTTCTGCAAAACATTAACGGGGTAACTCTTATATCCTCAAAATCACCACTTCACGACCAACACAAAAGAACATGTAAATATGAACTTATTTCAACCAAACTATATTAAATACTAGCCCGTGTGAAGAGCGGGCCACTTTGCTAGTTCTATTTAATTACATGAGTTCTTTTCCCGAAAAGAGGTACACACACATCCTTTATTGTGAAATTTTATGGGTTCATACAAAAATAATGAAGAAAACAAAGCCAACATGCTCAACCAACCGCAAGTCCGCAACAGGATCACTTGAGTTTTGTATGAGAGATGATTGGATTTACACTACATATTGGAACATGTAATTCGAGTGATGGTGAAAGTCTTGTATTCGCATGGTGCTAGTCTATTCAAATTGCTTAGAGCAAGTATAGTAGGGGGAGGGGGGAGTTACTGTCAAGTTTGCATGGCACTTTTGCCTATGTGAAGGATAGAGAAGAAAAAATGGGCTCCGGATGCCAAAAAAACCTATCATTATAGTTAATCTTTTAACCAACCCTATTATATGTGTAATTAATAATAGTAAAGCTAACTTTTAATGATATGACTGTTTATATAGCTGCTAGCTATATTATTAGCCATGCTCTTAGGCCTCTTTCAATGCATTGATGTTTATGTGAGGTGCCAAGTGCATCAATAAGCTTAGCAACTAATCTCCCAATGCGTCGGTGCTTAGTTTTTGTAGCTAAGCTTCATTAATTTAACTATTTAGCAACTAAACTCACTAAGGCCTTTTCTAATGCATAGGTGGTTAGATGATGTGTTAGGCACATCAAAGAATTTAGCAACTAAAGTCTCTAATGCATATGTGCTTAACTTGTTGTAGTAGCTAAGGTCCCTTCATTTAATTATTTAGCAAGTAAACTATTGCATGCATTAGTAAGTTTCCTTCATTTAAGTATTTTGCCTAGGTTCGTATGGCAGGCATTGTTTCTTTTTGGGTCACCAAAGTGCTCTATCTCCTCCTTAATTGCAAAGAAAAAATATTTCTTATGGCATGTTTAACATATGTACACCATGTATTATAGGGAAGGGCCTAATGCATTGATTGGTATGTCTTTTTGCGTGGGTCCACATGGCATTGTTTAAATTATTTCCAGGGTCATCAAATTGCTCTCTCCTCTTTAATTGCTTTGTCACATCAGTTTTTTTTATTGCGTATGTGACATTCTTAGCATTTGTAGCTTATGGCTTACATAGTTTTTATTTATATTATACTCCCTCCGTCCCAAAATAAGTGTCTCAAGTTTAGTACAACTTTGTACTAAAGTTAGTACAAAGTTGAGACACTTATTCTTGGACGAAGGGAGTAAATTAGCAGTATTTTTTCTTGAGCATTTGTTGCGGGGTTAACTGCTTTTTTTTGCGCGCGGGGGGGGGGGGGGTGGTTAACTGCTTAGGAATTAATGAATGGTAACCTTACTCGATTTGATTACATAAATGGTGGCAATTATGTCAGGAGAGGTACATGTTAATTAGTAGCCATGGCTACACATTTAAGCGTGTACTACCTACGGACGTAAATATCGAATCTCAGCGCTTTTATTAGTGCGAAAATTAAACACGGTGTGTCGACCTTGTCAACAGTGCGGGGTTTCCAATTTGTACGTCCTGAAGAGTGAGATCCATGTCACCTCAGTTTTTATCCTAATTTAACCTTGGATGCGCCACCCTAACTCTACCCAAATGTAGTAGTAAAACGAGCTTTCTTTCACGTACGCCCGTGCCATTGTGTCAAGCCATGTAGTAACGAAGAGCTCAAACTTTCAAAGCCCAGTAGTTGGTCTAACTGGGGGAGCATATGTACAGTAAATGACTATTCATACGGGGATATGGGGCTTGGCTAGCGGTGAAGCGAGAAACCACGCGTACGAGCATGCACTTCGATTGCCTGCGTATGCATGGCGACATCTGAATGTTACTAACATGTACTACTACGTTTGTGCTCTTCGCCCGCCGCAAGAAGAAGCGGCTGCTATCCTTGTCGTGCATGCCATCGATCTCCACATCGTACACGCGCCGTGACCACAACCTTTAATTAATTTTCTGGAGCTGGGGTAGCTAGGGCCATGCCATCGTACGACCACGCCAATGCAAATGCTTTGGCGTCAGAGATCCACAGACGACAGAATGAGTGAGTGAAGCACACTTGTTAGGTTGGTTTACTACAACCAAGGGCGTGTTTGGTTCAAATTGTAAACAGTACCTGCATGGCATACACTTTTCAATCCAGTCTGGTTGAGCAAAAACAGGCCCTAATGCGGCATCTACAAGTTGTTTGGTTGGCTGCATCTAGGGTCTCTGCACTAGGTAATACGTAAGTGCACTTTGTTTGGTTGCCTGCATTGGCCCAAGCGGCACATCACGATGTTTGGTTGAACGCATGAGGTATGATTAAGAGCTAGCACTTGCACTTAGCACACAGGGTTAAGAGGTAGCATAGGAAGAGGGGAAGAAATGCAGTGTGCGTCGGACCATGGCGATTGCATTGGATAGTGGCCGTGGCGTCGTGTCCGACATGATGAGCATGGAGTCGTGGGCGAGCGACCCCGTCGGCGGTACGGCGAGCGACACCGTGGGCGAACTAGTTGCAGTGCTCGCGCAAAGACAGTCGACAGAGGAGGAGAATGCAGTGCTCGCGCCACGGTATTGTCAGTGCAGTGGACGAGAGATGAGGCCGAGATGATCGACCCGACGCCGGAAACGACTCCAGTGTAGTAGGGTGAGAGAGAGGTGGCCAAGATGATCGACCGCGTCGGCGGCGTGGCAAACTGCAGTGTGCATAAAGGCAGAGGACACAAGAAAGCAGTGTGTGCGCCATTGCAGCGTCAGTGCAGTAGGAGGACGACAGAGAGTAGGCCGAGATGAGGGACACCGGAAACGACTCTAGTGTAGTAGGATATGGGCAAGGAGATCAAGGGGAACGACTTCGGTGTCGAGAGGGACGAATAGGAGGGCTCTGAGCAGAGGACAGAGGAGCTCGACATGGCGGCATCAATGCAATAGACTGTTGTTTAAAGAGAGATGAAGCTACGATCATCGAAACCAAAAAGTTACAACACCAATGTTGTGAGGGACTGCGAGATTAGGCTGCTAGTCAGAGAAAATTTCAAATGATCGATCATGCGCGACGAATCTAACAAAATTCATTCAGAATAGCTCCAAACGGGAACATGAAATTAAGAACTTATGGCCGACGAAAGTACGAATCGATCGTCTGAATGGAACCGTAGCATCGAGGTGCATCTTTTTCGTGTAGAGCTTACCTCGAATCGAAGCACCGTTGTGTAGATCAGAGGGACAAGGAAGAGAGGAGATTAGATATAAAAGCTTACTGGAGGTTGAAGAAGACCTCACACAATCACCTCACATCCCTCCTGTCTCCACTCGTGCAACGGCCTGCTTGCTTGCGCTCGCCTCGGCCTGGCTCGCAAGAAATTGCCGATCTGAGCGTTTCCTGTGAGCCAGGCCAGAGGTGCTTTAAGTTCCGTGCTATGCAGGCCTAACAGTGTATACAGGCAACCAAACAGACCGGATTCTCTCCGCGCTGGCCTGGTCAAGGTGTATGCAGGCAACCAAACATATCCCAACAGAATGTCCAAGTTCATCCATGCATGTGACCTTGCAGCCAGGTCCATGCCTGATGATACCATACTACCTCCAGAGTCTAGACCAACGCAAATTTCAATACCGTTCATGCAGCCACGTAACGAGCAGAGACGGAGGGATCTTGGTCTAGACAGAGAATTTCTACCTCAATAGAGAGAACGAGTAACGAAGCAAACGACACCTGCTAGAAGCTTGTTACTACAACAAAATGACAAGTCTACTTAGAGCAACTATAACAAAGTTGCCATATCTGCAGTCGCCAAGCACACTGTTGGCGGCCAAGTCTACTTAGAGCAACTCTGTGTTGGAACCGCCAGCCCCTCGCCGCACTCCTCCTAGCTCTCTCAGACGCCGTGGCACGAACCAACGAAGAAGAAGATCAGAGGAAGGAGAAGGACACGGGAACACGGTGGATTTTTCGGCGCATGAACGCCACTTCCTGAGCACGAACTCAGCACAACACCACGCCATTACAATGATCACCGCAGCTGCCTTTATACCCGGGCAACGCTGGGCTCCAACCCACTCGCACCTGCCCACTCGCGCGCTCCGATTGGCCCGCTCTGCACGCCCCGCGACGCGCTCCGCGCGCGCGCCCTGCGCCGAGCCCTCAACGATCACGCGCTGCCGCTGCGCTCGGATCACGCACTGACCTAGTCTACACACACACCCGTGCGGTGTTCACCTGCATGGACACGCCCATGCACCACACGCACACCTACACACACTACTCGCCGCGTGCCCGACACACCCGACCCGGCCAGCTCGCGGCCATACACGTGCTGGTCGTGTCCGGTGCATCGCCGCGGCTTATTAGCCCAACACTCGCGCCCTAAGCCGCGGCTCAGAGCAGCCCGCCGTCCTCGACGTTGCCGTCGACCAACAGTGCTCGCTCCGGTGCCGGCCCCTTCTTCCACTGCGGGCACTCATGCTTGAAGTGCCCACGGTCACCGCACTTGTAGCAGCGGCCGCGCCGGTTCCCGCCGAAGCCCGACGCCTCGCTACGCGCCCCATCGTCGTCGTCCTCTCCACGCCTGCCGCCCCGACGCTGCTCGCGCGCCCGCCACTGTGCTGCGGTATACAGCAGCTGCTCGCCGCCTTGGTTGCCTCCGTCCTGCCCGCGCCGTCGCAGCCTCTCATCGAAGGCCTTCAACCGTCCCAGTGCGTCCTCGAACACCATGTCGTCGACGTCGCAGAACTGCTCGATGCCGTCCACCGCCGGGTACAGGCGGTTCGGCACCGAGTCGAGCAACTTCTTGACGAGAGCGGCGTCCTCCAGGGTCGAGCCCAACGCTGCGTAGCGCGCCGCCATCCCTCCGAGCCTGCCGGCGAAGTCGTCCAGCGTCTCGGCGTCCGCCATGCGCAGGAGCTCGAACTCTCCGCGCAGGGTGCCCAGCCGCGCCGCCCGCACACGGTCCGCGCCAACGAACTGTGCCTTCAGGGCAGCCCATACCTCCGCGACGGTCTTCTTTGCCGCCACCTGCAGCAGCAGGTTCTCCGCGAGCGCCTCGAGCAAGTACGCCCTCGCCGGCTTGTCCTTCTTGGCGATCACGGCCGCCGCCGCGTCATCCGGCACGACCACCGCCTCCCACAGCCCGGCCGCGTCGAGGTTTGCCTCCATCTTGATCGCCCACGCCGTGTAGTTCTCGCCGGTGAGCTGCGGCACCGTCTGCATCAATGATCCGCCCGCTCCGCCGGTGTACGGGACGATCGACATCGCCGGCGCGCCCTGACCAGGACGAGGCTCTAATACCAAATGTTGGAACCACCGGCCCCTCGCCGCACTCCTCCTAGCTCTCTCAGACGCCGTGGCACGAACCAACGAAGAAGAAGATTAGAGGAAGGAGAAGGACACGGGGACACGGTGGATTTTCCGGCGCACGAACGCCACTTCCTGAGCACGAACTCAGCACAACACCACACCATTACAATGATCACCGCAGCTGCCTTTATACCCGGGCAACGCTGGGCTCCAACCCACTCGCACCTGCCCACTCGCGCACTCCGATCGGCCCGCTCTGCACGCCCCGCGACGCGCTCCACGCGCGCGCCCTGCGCCGAGCCCTCAACGATCACGCGCTCCCGCTGCGCTCGGATCACGCACTGACCTAGTCTACACACACACCCGTGCGGTGTTCACCTGCACGGACACGCCCATGCACCACACGCACACCTACACACACTACTCGCCGCATGCCCGACATGCCCGACCCGGCCAGCTCGCGCCCATACACGCGCTGGTCGTGTCCGGTGCATCGCCGCGGCTTATTAGCCCAACACTCTGTTGGCGGCCAAGCACCATCCTGATGTTCAAATTAGCCCCAACCTTTGGGCTTTAGGGGATCGGTTTCATACACGGATAATGCTGCGCTCATGGTACCTCTCTCTCATGAGGAGATTGACCTGGTGGTCTCCTCGTCCAAATCTAACTCTGCCCCTGGGCCTGATGAGTTTTCGATCACTTTCTTTCAAAAATTCCATCAGGTCCTCAAGCATCTGGTTTATGCCATTATCACTGGCATTTGTTTGGGCACGATTGACATCTATAGGATTAACTACGTGGTCATTTCCCTTCTTCCCAGGGTTAAAGAGGTGGACTCCATCAAACTCTTCAGGCCCATCGCCTTGATTAACAATATTGCCAAATTTTCTTCTAAAGGATTTGCCACACGTCTTTCGCCGATTGCTCATAAGGTCATTGGTCAACAGCGAACGTCCTTTATTAAGGGGCGCTTCATTTTGGACGGGTTTCTTAGTCTCCATGAAATTATTCACGATCTAAAAGTTAGAAAGAACAACACTGTGGTGCTCAAGTTGGATTTTGAAAAGGCATATGACTCGGTTAGCTGGCCTTTCCTTCGTGATATTCTCCTAGCCAAGGGTTTTGATGGCGCGTTCATCCATCGTATTATGCAGTTGGTTTGTGGTGGCCATACCGCGGTTTCTGTGAATGGTATTGTGAGCCCTTTTTTTAAAAATGGTCGGGGCCTACGTCACGGAGATCCGATTTCGACCCTGCTTTAACTTTGTGGCCTATGCTTTCTCTTGTATCCTGAACCATGCGTCTGCGACTAGTCATATTCTGCTTGTTGCATCCCACCTTATTCCCTTTGGCGTGTCTCACCTTCAGTACACTGATGACACTATTATTATGGTGTAAAACACAGATTGGTGCATCGCTAATTTAAAATTTCTTCTTTTGTGCTTTGAGGAAATGTCTGGGCTTAGAATTAACTTCTGTAAGAGCGAGGTCTTAGTTTTGGGTGCTTCTCCTAAGGAGGCTATGCAGGTTGCCTCCCTTCTTTAATGTTCTCTGGGCTCTTTCCCTTTTAAGTATCTTGGGACGCCTATCTCCCCATGTAAGCTTCTTTCCAAGGATTTCAACTTCTCTGTCTCTAAGCTTCACAATCGTGTTATGCCATGGAGGGGAGGTACAATTCGACTGCGGGTAGGGTCCGTTTGATCAATGTGTGCCTCTCTTCCCTCCCTATGTATCTCATAGGCTTCTATTGCTTGCCAGAAGGCACCCATCACTACTAGGGAAAAGCCTAGCAATAGCGCTGGTTTTTGGGCTAGCATTAGCGCGGGGGGATCGCGCTACTGCTACAGCGCTACAGCTAAAGTCTAGCAGTAGTGTTGGTTCACCCGCGCTACTACTAGCCCTACTTAGCAGTAGCGCTTTATTAGGAATGTGCTAGTGGTAGTTACTAGCAACGCTGTTAGTTCATTTTCCTAGTTTATGTTTTGGATGATGATGACAACTCCTTGTTGGTCTAATCTTGTGTTTAGTGCTTCAGGTTCTCGGGATTAGGCTTGCATCGAGTTGTTATTCTCTCTAGAAGGAAAAGATCGAAGACGGTGTTTGTCTATGTGTTTATCTCTTTGGTCGTAGGAAACCCATACTATTAAGAGGGAATCCACATTGGAAGGAGTTGGATGAATCATTGCACGTACACATTTTACTCACCCACCTTTGTGTTCCATTTCTTGTTTGAGAGAGAGCTCTCCTCCTTTTCAAATGTTGATGTGTATCCTCAGCGGTTGTACCTCTCGCTCGAGCGGTTGTACCGCTGGCCCTTGGCACCGACCCAACCACCACGTCAGGGGTGATACCCTGGGGTTGAACATCCCTGTCGGTGTCAAAACCGGCGGATCTCGGGTAGGGGGTCCCAAACTGTGCATCTAGGCGGATGGTAACAGGAGACAGGGGACACGATGTTTTTACCCAGGTTCGGGCCCTCTCGATGGAGGTAAAACCCTACTCCTACTTGATTAATATTGATGATATGGGTAGTACAAGAGTGGATCTACCACGAGATCAGAGAGGCTAAACCCTAGAAGCTAGCCTATGGTATGATTGTTGTTCGTCCTACGGACTAAAACACTCCGGTTTATATAGACACCGGAGAGGGCTAGGGTTACACAGAGTCGGTTACAATGGTAGGAGATCTTCATATTGTATCGCCAAGCTTGCCTTCCACGCCAAGGAAATTCCCATCCGGACACGGGACGGAGTCTTCAATCTTGTATCTTTATAGTCCGGGAGTCCGGCCAAAGGTCATAGTCCGGCCATCCGGACACCCCCTAATCCAGGACTCCCTCAGTAGCCCCTGAACCAGGCTTCAATGACGACGAGTCCGGCGCGCAAATTGTCTTCGGCGTTGCAAGGCGGGTTCCTACTCCGAATACTTCATAGAAGATGTTGAACACAAGGATAGTGTCCGGCTCTGCAAAAATAAGTTCCACATACCACCGTAGAGAGAATAATATCTGCACAAATCTAATCTGCTGACGTATTCCGCAGCGTGACATCACGCCACGGCCAAGCCTTTATTCGAATCGTTTTACTGTTCCACCTCAGCGCGTTTAGCGAGGCGGTTTCCTTGCCATGTCTTGTCAAAGCAGAGATCGTGTCCCCTTATTCCGGGATTCTCATCAATACGGGCGTGGGTAACCCAACCGCGCCATTAACCGCGGCGCTTGGGAGATAAGCGAGTTTTATTAGACTGGTGAGGGCTCGTAGTTTCGGCCGCCCATATAAGGGGATAAGAATCTACCCTTTCCATTTACGTCTTCTTCCGCCTTTGCTTATTCGTTGCCAGACAACCCCGAAGCACCCTCCGCCTCTGAGGACGAGGAGGAGGAAGAAGAAGAAGGCTCTCCCCCTCCAACGGGGGAAGGAAAGAAAAGGAAGGCCGCCCCAACTAGGGAGGCCGGAGGGTCCAAGAAGGGGAAGACCCTTCTGCCGGACTAC
Organism: Triticum aestivum; assembly: GCF_018294505.1. Lineage (NCBI taxonomy): Eukaryota > Viridiplantae > Streptophyta > Magnoliopsida > Poales > Poaceae > Triticum > Triticum aestivum. The sequence goes on along the minus strand of NC_057810.1, from coordinate 206,940,497 downwards.
GCCTCCGATGCCGAAGACGGTGGGGAGGAATGGCCATCCAGGGTCAAGCCCCTGGCAAAATCGTAAGTGTCCGGTTACCCGAATGACTTATGGCGCTCCTCTATTATTCGGTAGCTTCTGACGGCGAATTTAATTATGCAGTCCGCCCAGAGCTCAGCTCGACGATTCGACGAGTGGCTCCTTGGATTCATCGGATGTGAATAGTGCTTCACTTCCGACGGCCTCCTCCCCTCTCCCTACGGACGACGCCGAGGTGGAGTCCCAAAATGGACTAAACTAGGAGGAGGTGGTCCTGGAGGCGCCACAAGGCGACCTCCCGGACTCCAGGCCCAAAGGGGGTAAAGCCCCGGAGGGATCCAAGTCCGGCCCCGGGCCGGACACTGCTCCGGAGCCATCAACGGCTCCAGAGTCCGACAGGCGGCGCCTTCGTAAGAAGGGCAAGCCTACGACGCCAGTGACCTCCGTCCATCCGGAGGCGCCGTACAATTTGCTGGAGGTGCTTAACGGCGCCTCCATCGACGAGTAACACCGCACTGTTATGAGTGCGGTGATTCAGAAGGTTCAGTCCACCAAGAGCGGGCTGACAGAAGCCTGTACAAGTCTGTTAACAGGCTTTGAGGTATGTGTTCGAAAACATATATAAAAATGTTACTGCATAGACAGTAGCCCCTGATGCTCAGTTCGACGTTCGGAAAGAAAAGCCGAGTTGAGGATCTAAAAAGATATACACATGAGTCTAACAAAAATATGTCAATATGGGAATGCAGTCTGCGCTGCTGACCTCTGCCGCACTGACTGCGGAGGTCAATGCCTTGAAGGAGAACCTCGAGCGGTCTAAGAACGAGCTCGGCCGTGCCAAGAAGCAGCTCGAGGACAAGGAGGGTATGTAGTACCATATATAAATGTATATAGAAATACTTGGTTGCAAATAATGACAGGACCAACATAAATGTTGCAGGGGCCACGGCCAAGGTGGCGACCCTGAAGGAAGCGGTGTCCAAAGCCGAAAACAGTGCGGCCTTGGAGCGCACCGAGCGAGAGAAGCAGGAGGCGTGGGTGGCGGAGGTGCGGCAAGAGCTCCAGGCTCTCGTGGAAAAACACGAGAGTTTGGAGCGTGACTCGAAGACTCGAGAGTCTGAGCTCGCCTTGGCTCTTGAGAGTGCCAAGACCGCTAAGGCCGAAGCCGAGAAGGCCCTCCAGGAGATCGAGGCGATGAAGAAGATAGCGGCGGGTAAGGCATTCTTTATGCAAAGCAAGAATATAAAAGTAAATTATCTGTTACTTACCCGAATCCGGAGCTCTCCACGAGCGTTCGCCGATCTGCCCCGTAGTGTGTCTGATGCTGCCGCATTCTACCAAGCCGAAGAGGGGAGCTCGACGGAAAAGGTGTTCTGGTCTCAGTGTGCTGAGGCCGAACATCCGGTGCCCCTGAGCGACTAGCTGAAGCAGCTAGTCGAGCTCCACAAGGGTGTTCGGGATAAACCTGGGGCTTCGAATTTCTTCGTCGTCCGCATCCCAACCATGCTGACCGTAATCCGCCAGGGCTCTCCTGACAAAGAGAGAGACTTTAGTGAATTCAGGATATCGCCAAAGGGCGAGTGCTGAAAGACGTCCATGGCGGTGAACTCCATGATCAGAGCCCAATCGGGTTCGATCGGAAGAGGTGCGGAATATACGGAGTCCGGAGCGGAGTCCGGAACCTTGGAGTCACGGGCCTTGCAAAGGACTAGGCTGGTATTCGGCTCTATCGCCGTAGAGATTGCGGCTCCCAGGGTGGTGTCCAACCGTCCATCCCCGACTAGCGCAGTCGGCTCCGAGCTAATGATCGGAGCGGACACCTGAGCGGCACTCTGGGCACTGTCCGGCGGCAGAGTTAGATCATGCCCATCGGGACAGTGCGGCACGCTCGGCCGTGGCTCGAATCCATCGAAGATCAAGTCCCCGCGGATGTCGGCCGTGTAATTTAAGCTTCCAAACCTGACCTGATGGCCAGGGGCGTAGCTTTCGATCTGCTCCAGATGGCCAAGCGAGTTGGCCCGCAGTGCGAAGCCGCCGAATACGAAGATCTGTCCAGGGAGAAAAGTCTCACCCTGGACCGCATTATGGTTGACGATCGAAGAAGCCATCGGGCCTAAAGGTGACGACACAGATGAACTCTCAATGAAAGCACCAATGTCGGTGTCAAAACCGGCGGATCTCGGGTAGGGGGTCCCGAACTGTGCGTCTAGGCGGATGGTAACAGGAGACAGGGGACATGATGTTTTTACCCAGGTTTGGGCCCTCTCGATGGAGGTAAAACCCTACTCCTGCTTGATTAATATTGATGATATGGGTAGTACAAGAGTGGATCTACCACGAGATCAGAGAGGCTAAACCCTAGAAGCTAGCCTATGGTAGGATTGTTGTTCGTCCTACGGACTAAAACTCTCCGATTTATATAGACACCGGAGAGGGCTAGGGTTACACAGAGTCGGTTACAATGGGAGGAGATCTTCATATCGTATCGCCAAGCTTGCCTTCCACGCCAAGGAAAGTCCCATCCGGACACGGGACGGAGTCTTCAATCTTGTATCTTCATAGTCCGGGAGTCCGGCCAAAGGTCATAGTCCGGCCATCCAGACACCCCCCAATCCAGGACTCCCTCAATCCCAGTTCATGACCAAGTGGTTGTACCACTGTCCCCGAGCAGTGGTACCGCCACCATGCATAAAAATGATTGTGGGGTGTCATTGGTGGTTATACCGCCCAAGTACCGCTCAACAACCGGTCAGGTTTCTGTTTTGATGTGGTACTCAGACGGTGGTGGCCCGGTTGTTCCGGTCGTGCTCTGCACAACGGTACCACCTGTACTCTAAGCGGTTCTACTGCTTGGGACTTAGCCACCCAGGTTACCAGGGCCAGGCGGTTGCACCGGAATAGTACCGCTCGATCATCGCTCACAAGGGTGACTCCCTTCGGTTTCAAGGTGGTGGTTGAGCGGTGTCAGAGTGGTAGTTCCGGTTGTTCTCCACAACCGGTACTACCGCTTGTCTGCCTGGTTGTGCCGCCTGTTAGGTTTCTGCAGTATACCCGTGAGCCCCGGTTGTACCGGGACAAGGAGCGGTTGTACCGCTGTAGTACTGCTTTCCCAGTAACGGTTGGATTTTAGGGTTTGCTATATAAAGGAGGTTCTTCCACCTACCACCCTTACCTCTTGCCTCTCTCTCATCACCATTAATGCCCTTCAAGCTTTCTTGCCCAATCTCTCTCTCTAGCCACTCAAACTTGTTGATTTGCTAGGGATTGAAGGAGGAGACCTAGATCTACACTTCCACCAAAGGATATTTTATTCACCCATACTTTCTTGTGTGGATTTTGTTACTCTTGGGTGTTTGAGCACCCTAGACGGTTGAGGTCACCTCGGAGCCACATTCCATTGTGGTGAAGCTCCGTGGTTTCATTGGGAGCCTCCAATTTCATGGTGGAAAGAGCCCCAACCTTGTTTGTAAAGGTTCAGTTGCCGCCTTCAAGGGCACCAATAGTGGAATCACGACATCTCACATTGTGTGAGGGCGTGAGGAGAATACGGTGCCCCTAGTGGCTTCTTGGGGAGCATTGTGCCTCCACACTGCTCAAACGAAGACGTACTTCCTCTTAAAGGGAAGGAACTTCGGTAACACATCCTCGTCTCCACCGACTCTACTCTTGGTTTTCTCTCACCTTTACTTGTGCAAGCTTATTGTGTTGTATCCCTTGCTTGCTTGAGTGCTTGTTGTTGTTGCATCATGTAGGTTGCTAACCTAGTTGCATATCTAGATAACCTACTTTGATGCAAAGTTAATTTGGTAAAGAAAAGCAAAAAAATGTTAGTTGCCTATTCACCCCCCCTCTAGTCAACTATATTGATCATTTCAATTGGTATCAGAGCCTCGTCTCTTAATTAAGGACTTTACCATCCTAAGAGTATGGTTGACACCATAGACGGTGAGGAGGAGCATCTCGATGTGAATCATTCTTCGTCTACGGCCGATTGGGGATTCCCGGTCTCACGTGAGGAATTCAATGCGGCTTTAGACACATTGAAAACCTCCATGACGACTGAGGTCAAAGGCATGTTCAAGGAGTTTCTTGATGGTCTTAAGTTATCCACCACACTATTGGAAGTGGTCTCTCCCACTAACAAGGTGGCGGATGCTAACTCCAATAAGGGGGAAGCTTCCAGTGATAAAATTCCCTTGCTTAGTAGTAGAAGTGGTAACGACATCTTTGCCCATGTTGAACCACCTCTTACTTATGGAGGACCGGTTCCATCCACTCATTTAAATCATGTTGGTCCTCCTCCTAAGTTTGTGAAAAATGAAGATTTTGCCTCTTGGTTCTATCGCTTTACATGTCATTTAAATCATAGTAACACTAACCTTTGTAGAATTATTGAGAAAGGTTTCTACCCTCATGACCCAAGCAACTTCACCCCTAGAGAAGCCACGGATAATCAATTTAACGAGTCCACTCTCTTCATTATTCAAGATGCAATTCCACCCAAAGATATTGCTCATCTCCGACCCTTCACCGTGGCCAAGGAAGCTTGCGAACATGTTGTTTCCATTTACAATGGAAGCGCAAGCATTCAACGCTCCAACTATGAAGTGGTGCAAGATGAAGCCGATGAGTTTGCGATGAATGAAGATGAAGAACCTCGTGAGCTCTACCAGAGATTAACCACTCTCGCGATCTCACTCCGAGATCATGGGAGCAAGGATATGAATGACAATTGGATCAAGCACAAGTTTCTCAAGGCCATGATGCCCTACCACAAGGCCATGCCATCCATCATCCGTCAAAGGCCAGACTTCCATACCTTGTCCTCAAGTGAAGTGTTGGATGAGTATGTTGCTATGAGAATCTTGGACAAGATCGCTGACAATGTGGTGATGCGCTCTCAACGGGCAAAGAAACCTAGAATTTACAGTCAATTTGATCTTTTTTTGAATTACAGTCCATTAGCTGAGCTGGGTGAACAAATAATGTAGCGTCCATGCAGCCCATTTATTTTTTTCCTAAAAAATTACAGGCCATTTACACTTTCTCAAAATACATGATTTTGCTGGGCTGATTCTAATTATAATGTTGGGTTGGGCCAGCAATGTTATCAAAAAATAAACAGGGGCTGAGCATTTTGTTATAAATATATTTAAATAATAAGTGATTTATTATTACATTCATCCTTAAATCTTACCAAGCTTTTGTACACAATAACTAGGATTTTCGTGCCAAAACAATCGAGGATTTTATTGTTAAGAAATTATTTTTATAAGTTAATTAGATGTGGGATATTGTTTTCTTACATATGTAAGTATCTGTTAAATATATGATGACAATAAAAATAATATATAATAATATATAAAATAATTTAAATATATATAATATAGTTAGAAGGGAAACATAAGTTGGACCAGGCGTTCCTATTCTTATATAGAAAAATAGAACAAACCTGTGCGTTTTCTTAAAAAAACATAAATTGGGATGCCGATGTTTCAGGAAAAATAAAACCTCGGATGGGAGGTCCATAGGCTGTCCATAGGCTGGTTGATACATGACGGCCCTCAAGAAAATACAAACAAGCCTATGGACCTCCCATCCGAGGTCGTGGGCTGCGCATGTTAAAAAAGAAAGCCTAGACGGGGCAGCCCAAAACCCAACTAATACTTGTTGCCCCAGTGATAATAAATGATACCTGCCAGCTCCCCGGCTTCATGGCGCGCAAGACTCCTGGAGGCATTCCCTAATAGAGTGTTCAATGTCCAGATGCATATGGTCACTGATGGACGTGGAGATCACGGAAAATCTTGCAGCGATAACTGAACCAAACGCCAAACAATGGCTGTTCACTTTGATGGAGACAATGTCACACGAGCTTTTTGTGAGGCTCACAGTTATGCTATGGGCAATCTGGGCAGCGAGACGGAAGGCAATTCATGAAGGGATTTTTCAAAGCCTCACTCTACACACGGCTTCATCACCAGTTTTATTGATGAGCTAGACATACTGAAGGTCAAACCACCCCAGGTGACTAGAGCGGGAACAACGAGAAGGAGCTGAAGGCCGAAAGCCCCTCCTCAAGGCCATGCAAAGATCAACGTGGACGCTGGGGTCCATAGGGGCAACAGGGGGTCAGCTGCGGCGGTGTGCAGGGATGAAACCGGCGCGTATCTTAGCAGCTCATCTTTGGTGATTGCAGGATTGGACGACCCGGAAGCTCTGGAAGCGATCGCCTGCCGAGAGGGTTTGGCACTGGCGGCAGATCTCCAACTACCAAATTTTGTGATCTCTTCTGACTCCAAGCAAGTTATCAGCAACATCAACAAGGGTTGTAGAGGCAGTACTGGAGCTGTCATTAGCGAAATTCAAATTCTAGCAAACTCATTCCATTGTAATTTCATTTTCGAGTCTCGTGCATCCAATATGGAGGCACATAGTCCAACCAAGTCATCGCTTTCACTGGGTTCGGCGCGCCACGTTTGGTTTGGCCAACCTCTTGATCCAAGATGTATCCCACAATTTGTGGTTTTTGATGAATAAAACTTGGCTTTCCCCTAAAAAAAAAGCTCCCCGGCTTCGTTGTGAATTTATCTCCTATAGTAACTATGTTGAAGCACCTAAAAAATGTAGCTATGTTGACAAACCCGTGGGCCCCAACGTCAGTATTGCATTAGGAGGAAGTATTTTTTTGATGAGGCACTTGCTTGCGTACGTCCATAGACCTGGTGGGTCCCGACTGTCCGCCTCTCCACGTACAGTCCTCTCCAGATTCCTCTCGTTTGTTCAGCATGTTCACAACGGCAGACAGCGGCGTCGCGGTGAGCGCACAAAGGCGCAGGAGGGGATCCGACCACCTGAGGAAGTGCCTTATTATTAATGAAACTACTGAACTAGCCTGGTGGCCAAGTGACACTACCTAACAGCTGTTCCACCCGGGTTCTATTCCACCTGTGCAGGGAAAATATCTCAAATTTTTTTGCCTCTGCCTTTATTGACATGTGGGTCCCCATTGTCATGTATGCACACCAGGTCGATGGGCTTGCCAAAACTTCATCCCTCGTTTTCTCTATGTTTTGCACACTCGACATTGTGTGGGCATTTTAAAAATAGCATATCTTTTTGACTGTGCATCATATGAAGATGTGCTATGCATGAATGTTGATCAACATGGTGTTAACTGGCTGGTAGTTCCATTTTCGACCATGAATAAAACTTCCAACATGATGTTAACCCTGTTTGAAAAGGCCGTGTTAATATAAATGCTCTGTCTCTGAAAGTTGCAGTTTCTTATCTGAAATTGAACTTGCAGTTTCTTAGCTGAAACTGAAACTTGCAGTTTCTTCTCTGAGAATCACATTGTCTGCACTTTTATACTCCTATGAAACTACATTTTTAAGTGCTAAAAATAGATCTCTATAATTCATAAAATACTTCATATGCTCAATACTGCAAATCTGAAATTCAAAAGGCATTCATATCTGAAAGTACTCTCAAAATACACAACACAAAACACAATTCACAACCTGCAAATACTGACAACCCTAAGCTCCTCCTGACAATTCACAACCTACCCGACTATTAGGCTGGGGGGGGGGGAGTCCTCTCCTATTCCTCGGCGGCCGACAGCCGCCCCGTGAGACGATGTGAACGGTGAGGGAGAGGATGGCGGGGAAGCGTCATCGGGCCAACTTCTTTTCTTCTCCTGCAGTTGGGTTCGGTCGACAAAGACTCCACCGGCTCACTCTGGCATGACACCCTCACAAATAGCACCCTGTAGATGCTCGATCCTTCAATATCTGATGGATGCTCCATCTGGGATCGATACTCCCACAACCGCTCCCTCACGACCGGATTCGGTGAAACTGTTTGCTCCATGGCCCAGAGGAGCAGCTCTATGTACTCCCGCGCGACTCCCTCCGGGAGTATCGCCGCCTTTTCGCTCTATAGCAGATATTTGGCCATGGATGTCGCCATCGCTGCTAGTTGGTCCTTGTTGTCAAACCAAGACTGTATCTCCAACATCCTAGCTAGCTTCACAGGGTCGCCGTCTACGATCCTCACGTATCGGTTGTACTCCTCCATCGATCTACTTCTCCACAGCACCTTCACTCGCCGGCGGTGGTTTTTGAATGGAAGAGGAGAGGAGCAGCGCTGGTTTTGGATTAGAATGGGAGAGGAGCGACACTGGTTTTGGATTGGAACAGGAGAGGAGGGGTGGTGGTTTTGAAATGGAAGAGGAGAGGAGCGGCGCTGGATTTAGATTGTAACAGGAGGGGAGCGGCGGTGGTTTAAGAGGAGAAGAGCGGAAGAGCGGCGCTGGTCTTCTAAGTATTTTTTTTGTTTGCGTATTTTGGGTCAAAGTTTGACCACATACTGTATTTGACAAGAAAAATGTGAATGCATGTCACCAAAAATTGTATCGTTTGGTTCGTATCTGAATGTACTTTCAAATTATATTATTTTTGCAACGTATAACATATATTTTATTTGCGAAAATCATGGTCAATTATGACCCAGAATAAAAGGAGACTAGTTAATGTGGGGTCGCTTTCTTAATTGAAGGGTAAATTGATTTCGATTTTGATCCACTCACTGCACGCCGGCCCTCTCGTTCAATCCTAAATCACTGCCGCACGCTCCTCTCCATGTTCTCCATTGCAAAACCACCTCCTCTCCTCTCCATCATCTCCATTCCAAACCACCATCTCGCCTCTCCCTCTTCTCCATTGCAAAACCACCTCCTCTCCTCTCCATCATCTCCATTCCAAAACCACTGTCTCGCCTCTCCCTCTTCTCTATTGCAAGACCACCATCTCTCCTTCCATCTTCCAAAGCTAGCACCAGACCACTCAGAAGGACATCTATGGAGAGGATGCAACAGCGAATCAGGCAGATCACCGACGGCGACCAGGCAAAGTTAGCCAGGTTGAAGGAGATCCTTACTTGGTTTGACAATGAGTGGGAGATTTCAAGGACCGTGAGGTCCATGTGGCAATGTATGCGAAAGAGCGAGATGACGGCGATGAGGGCGGCGATGTACATGTACTCCTCGACGGCAGTCATGCCGCAGTCCTTCGAGTTCGTCTAGTATCTCCTCTGGGCGATGGAGCAGACAGATTCGCCCGAGGCGACAGTCAGGCGGAGGTGGTGGGCATACAGGTCGAAGGTCGAACATGAATAAAGAACCGATCGAGTATGGTGTGCCGTTCGTGAGGGTGCAGAGCCAGCTGGAGCATAGGAGTATTCGTTCTCCCACCGCAAGAGGAGGCTGGATGGCGCGACGTCGCTTTCCCGCCATTCTCCACGGTTCCCTCGACGTTTGCCTCGTTTCAACGGCAATGGTAGGGTTTAAGGTAAGCTTCGCACTAACCTAATCTTCCACCTGCTCATGCCTACAATCAGTGTGACAGCTAATGAAAATCATGCTTACAATCAGTCTCCGAGTACTACGCCAATCACCCTAAAATAGCTCTGGACCTTTGGGTCAAAGTTGTGACACAATGTACAAATAAAGAAAAATAGATTGGTGCTTCTTTCAGAAAAGAGTACTCCCTAGAAAACTGCCAATATAAGCTACTAGTATTTGGCTAAGAGGATTTGTTGCCGAGAAAGATCCATCCACAGAGAGCGCCACACATCCCACTGGTGGTGGTGGATGCCAATGCGTGCATGGAGCATGGTTGGTGTCGGTAATTTTTACTTGGGCCCTGCATATATGCCGTTTCCATGCGTACATTTGTGCAGTTCCACCAAAATGCAGCTGAATAACCCTGTTTGCACAGATAATGAAAAAGCGTGATTACATTATAGTGGCACTAGTTGATGAAACACACAAAATAAATAGAAGAAAATATTGCGATAGTATCATAGTATGCCATGCTGCGAGGGCGAGATGGGCCCTGTGATGCCTCATGCGGTACGTCTCATACTGGAAATCATCCCAAGTCTCCCAGATATACCTTCTGCCAGTGATGAACAAGGAGGCGCCTTGACACATTCAAATATCTATTTTTGTGCAGATCAACTAAAATTAAGCACCCCAGTTTGCAGAAACGCTTAAACATTAACAATTGGACTAGTTGATGAAACATACATTAACAAAGAGAAGCACTTTTTTATCAGTGACACTAGGGTCGAGCAGGTGGCAAACGAGGTATACCGTGCATCGCAAGGATGGAGGCTGGGGGTGCTTAGACTGGGATGCTGAAACTGTCTCTTTCAGTCACCAACATGGATGATTCAATTCATGGGACCTTTTGGTGCAGTTCACCTAAAATGAAGCAATGTCTCGTGAACTAGCAGCTTCTTCTTCATTTTTTTAAGAAAAAGGCTCTAGCCCCGGGTCCATTTCCATCAGAAAACGAAACCCATAGAGCTTCTTTTTCATTAGTTGCAATAAAATTGAGCAACATCAAGGTTGGTTGTGAAGCTCCTGGAATGTTCAACTATAATTTGGATATCATTTGTGCAGTTCAACTAAGATCGAGCGTGAAATGTATATCTCTGTTTGCACAAAAAAGGTGGAAAGGAGGGTGACTAACAAGTGATGAAACATGCATCAAATGAAAAGAAGCATGTTCCTTATCTGAATGGCAATCCTACAGGGACAGTAGCAATTTCTAAAGCAGCAACACTGCTAGATATTAGTGTGGGCATTAGGATTAACTATGACAACCGTTTAGTATGACATTACTTTAATGGTGTCATTGCTTCATTTTACCAGCAACATTACATTAACAGCTTCTACAGAGTCGGTATTTGGGCACGGGAGAGTAGGCGGACTAGGACAGTTGCATTTCTAACGAAAAGAAGCAACCTATCTTAACGAGAAATTTAGCAGGACATGTAAAAAAGTGCCATTGATTCATATTACTGGGGGCATTACATTGAAAACAACATTGGTTTAACGTGTCCTTACTTTTAAATCTGCGACTCCTACATTTTACCAGTGGTATTACATAAGAGTGTTTCGAGGCAACAAACATCAGAACAGGATATCTGGGTTGGTCCCATTTTTGTTCGGTATAGCCACCTTATACTGTGTGAGGCTAGCAAATCTAGTGCTGGACTTACTCTGTTGACTTGTCCCCCAGTCCCCACTTTCTTTCCTTTTTCAACCAATAGACCGGGTTTATATTGAGTTTGTATTGCATTTCCCTTTATTTCCCTATTAGACCTAGAGACCAGTTGGATAGCCAGTTGCCGCTACTTTTCGCCCCTATTATTTCCTATTTTGACCAAGTCCTAGATTTAGGTAACAAATCTTCCCCCACCCCCACCCCCTTTCCTCCTTCTTTGAACCAAGTAGTACTAGATTCGAGTGCATGAACTAGTTTTACCTCTTAACCGTAAACATTTAGGTGGTTTTCGAACAACCGATCGATCCTATCTACGAGGGGGCCTGAGAAATAGTAAAAGATACAAATGCAATGATGTCAGGAGCTCGGAAGTAGAGCAAGGCCGGTTTCGAAGGAAGTTATACCCGAGGGTCGCCAGGATGTCGCTAGGAGGGCAGCAGGAGGCCAGATCTGCCCACACTACAACAGCGAGGAAGAAGGGGTCGGATGCCCTCCCTTGCCAGAGGTGCTTGGGAGAGAACTGCAAGGCATGCTGATCGGGACGCGCCGGTAGTGGGTAAGAGCCGTTGTCGAGGACGACCGCGTGAACATTGCTCCTTCTCACCTTCCCCGACGGAGAGGGTCCGGCTAGATCTGTGACCAGCGGTGAGCAGAGAGAGAGAGAGAGTGTGTGGCCACCGCTGTCGTGTTTAGATCTGGAGAGGACGAGACAGTGTGAAGAGAGCAACACTAGCAAGCAAGCGCGGAGGCTCCTGCCTATATAGTGGAGTACTAGTTTTCTTTTGTCTACCGGAGCTGGCTTGACCTCGTCAATGACCGTCGAGAAGTCTTCATGCACGTGGCCCGTAGGCGCAGTTGTCGTCATTTTGATCTGAAGCACCAGATAATAACATATAACATGAAAAAAATGCCACATGATAAGAAATCATAACCTCACTGCCCAAAGGAGACAACATGAATCCCGACGGACAAACTAGACGAGGATCAAAGCTCAAATTAAAGATAAGCTTATATAAAAAGGGTCCGTTGATAGATGTCCTAATTAACATAGCCGGCTCAACCTAGATGGCAGCCGAGTAGTCTTCATGCATGTGCCCCCAATGACTAGCCCAACTCAGTTGTCGCTATTTAACCCTCGCAGTGATCCGAAGCACATGACACCTAATTTTGCGAGATGACAAGAAACCTTTTTTTAGATTTATCACAAGAACTACAGCCCTGTACAACAGAGCTTGCACGATATGTAGACGATAGCCAATCCAGACGTGTCTGCTGGAGTCTGGTCACATGCATGGATGAACTGATCTTCCGTTTCTTGTAGGGATCGTTCAGGCACCAACGTAGTACAACACTTATCTAGTACTATCGCTCGCCTCTTTCTTCTATTAAGTCACCCGACTTGCGCGGCCGGGGAGTGTTCCTATGGTCGGTTCTCAATTGTGGTCCCACATGTGTGTGCAAACACAATATGACGTGTGTTCCATTCGGAGAGCAGCGTGCCAGACCGATCGACTGTCTGGGGTGCGACGCGAACGCGAGGGCGTGTTGTATACTCGTACATGTGTACCGCCGTTTTCTTGAGGCTTTGCTCCATGGCGCAATCCATGGATGATGTACTATTTGAAAGTCGAGGGCGGGGCTTTTCCTGCGCGGTAGGCGGGGCAGTTCCGCCTAGTCGGTTTGACAAAGACGCGAGAAGATGAGGGAGTAGGCTACTGCAAATGTTGGGCTGTGTGATTTGACAGCGAGTTACTGCTGGACAGGTGGCGCCCCGTGATTTGACTTCCCATTATCATTTTAACTATGACGCTACGATTGACGTGAGTCTCCTGATACTTAACCACCTCCATACAGGTGCCTCTCCCAATGCTAGCTCCACCATGTAGTAGAGGCTGGCTCTTGCATGAGAGCCCACTTCTCCACTTTTTCCTTGCCTCTCTTTCTTCCACATATGCAAAAATGCCATGTAAAGCGGGCTTATAGCCCACTATTGTACTTACTTGCTCCTACATGTGCTAAGCTTGCCACATAGGCATAAAGTCTGATGTGGCAAGTTAATTCAGAAGAGAGAGACTAGTTTGGTGACCCATGGAAGAAACGGTGCTAAGCTTGTGTACCTAGGTGAAAACACAATTTTGAGTCTATAGCTAATTAAATGAAGCAAACTTAGCAACAAAAAACTAATAAGCACCTATGCATTGGGGACTTGATTGCTAAGCCATTTAATGCCCTTAGCAGCTCATCTAAGCACCATTTCATTGGAAGAGGTCACTCCTTGGCAAATGCAATAAAAACTACTCCCTCTATCCCATAATATAAGAACGTTTTTGAGTGTCAAAAACATTCTTATATTATGGGATGGAGGGAGTACAAAGAAAGAGATAGAGAGAAGTAAAAAAATACACTTACAACCAACCTTATAGCTAACCTTGTTGTGGTATGAGTCACTAAGTGATGACTATGTATGACATGCCAACATCAGATAGCCTAACGCACCGTGTTAAATCTTCAAGGACGCGACCGCGCGAGCGACGCGATGGTCATGGTAGGCGCGACCATGATACGAGCGGCTGGCATCCCTTGGATCTGAGATCGAATGGTCACATGCTAAGTTGCTGAAAATTTGCAGAATAACCCTCCAGGATAGGATATTCACCCATAGGTCTACAATCACGCTATGCAACCGTTCGATCTCAGATCCAAGGGCTCTCGGAAGCCCGTATCATGGGAGAACGGAAAGACACTACCCCGCCGTTCGCACGCTGGCAGTTCGCTCCCACTCGTCCCCACACGTCCTTTAATATTACAGCGGTTCGCTCCTAGTCGTCCCGTCCTTTCACATTACGGCAGTTCCACTAATCCTAACATTCCATGGCGTCCCAAATCTCAATGATCGGCGGTGAGTACAAGGTTAGAACCATCACCAGTGATGAGTTCGACGTCATCTAGACCCGTTCTTCCGCGACGGTGAAAGGATGCCTTGCTCGCTTTAGATGCATGTTCGAAAACTCAGATGATGAGTGGGTCGCTGGGCTATACATTGAGTACACCACAGTCCTGGGACGCCAGAAGGATCTAAAGGAGAAAGAGAGGAAGAAGCCCGCTGTGATCCAGGTTTGCATGCATGACTTATGCTTGGTCTACCACATATGCCATGTCGACGTTGAATGCCAGGATTTTAAGAACTTCCTCAAGAGCGACCTAGTCAAATTCGTCACTATAGACTTTACGAACGACAAAAGAGTCCTAGGTCGGATAGGCCTCGTTGTAGGTAACCCCTTCGACCTCCAAAAGAATCGGTTGCTGCCCTCTAGTGGTCAGCCTTCAATGATGACCCTGGCAGGAGCCATGGTTCATCCTTCGTATGGTAAACTGGAGAAACCTCATTACATGTTTCATTGTCATGCATGGTAGAGGAATGTACTAGATATAGACCACATCCACTATGCTGCAATGGATGGCTACCTTTGTTTCAATATCTACAAGGGTTGGATGAAGAGCAAGAGCCAAGTGTGCGGTTCAAGCAAACAAGTATCGGCCAAGAGGAAGAGGGACAAGGACGAAGTCGAGGACGTGGACGAGGACTCCGAGTAAGGTGGTAGTGTTGTTGCTCATGGTGGTTCTATTGCATAGTTTAATTTCAGGTGTGCTTAGTTTAATTTGAGGGGTGTGTTGTGCTGAGCCCCCAGCAGAACTGTGTTATGTTTCTTCTCGTTACTTTAACTCTTTAGTACGTACATACTAGTATTTCTTACATTTCATCTTTTAGTTGGTATAGTACTACCACTCATTTCTTCACATTATATAGGTACAATATATATGGCCAACATCATATAGCCAGCAGTTTAGTTGTCAAAGAATTTCAGGGTGCTTAGTTTGTCAAAGAATTTCACGGTGCTTAGTTTTATTTTAGGGGTGAGTTGTGCTGGACACCATTATTGTGAGTAGCTTTTTAAATAGTACTATATGCATAATTTGGCGACGAGCGCTCTCTATATGTACCACCTTTTTTTAATTTCAAGTTTTGCTCCATGGCGCAATCCATCGATACTACTACTGTACAAAAGTATACATTTTTTAAAGGCTAGAGGGCGGGGTAGTCTAGCTTGGTTGGTTTCACGAGAGGCGAGGGCCTTTGTGATTTGACGGCTCATTACTGCTGGAAGGCAGGGCCTTGTGATTTACTGTTCATATAAATGTGCCAACGACCCGAGCAGGAGCAAAGAACCGTGCGGTATAGTCAAGTTTTCCACTTGAGTAGTACTACGATGGGGGAGCACGAAACACAGCAGCCCAGTGCCATATGGTTATAAAAAATGATCTAATTTGCTAGTCATCTCATTGTTAGCATTTTTCTATTCATGCCTTGCAGAGAATGTGACACGTGCGGCGAAACACCCGAAGCAAAAGATGAAACACAAGAGCAAAATAAGAAGGAAGATTATCACCCCAAATGATCTAATTTGTCGTGGAGTCGTAACTGCTTCCTCATCGCCTCCACGACCTCCATCTCATTGCGCGTCTCCTCCGCCATCTTCTTCATTCTGTCCATGACGTGGGATTTCTCGACGCGAGCCTTCAACATCTGTTCCACGGCCGCATTATGTACCTTGACAGCAACCGGGTGCTCGATGCTGAGCTTCGCCAACTCCTCCTTCTGTTCCATGACGAGGGCCTACAACATCTTAATCGAGGAACTACTATTCTCATGCAGCTTCTTCCAGCCGACGTTCTTCTCCTTCAACAGGTCGAGCTCGTGGTAGAGCTTCGCCTTATCCTCCTGAAGTTGCAGGATTTCGCCGGTCGCCTTCTTCTCCGAGGCAATGCTCTTCTTCAGAAGCATCACCAAGCCGGCGGTCAACTCCCCCTGCTTATTGAGCTCAGCGGGCATGTCGTCGAGGCTCTCCTTCAGCAGCTCCACCAAGTCATGGATGAACTCCTTCTGCTTATTGAGGTCCTTATTGAGCTGATCGGGCATGCCGTCGAGGGATAACGACTCCAGCGCCGTCGGCTCAGCTTGTTCGCCTCCACGGCTAGGTCGCTCCTGGGAGCCATCGCCTGCCCATGAGAGATCTTTCGAGGTCTCTGCGTGGTGGCTAGCCCTCTCTTTTCCGCAGCCTTGGTTGCCGCTCCCTTGTTACGAGTAGTTCTCGACCTAGAGCTCTGCTCACCGGCCATGGCAAGGACGGACGAAGAAGAAGCACTTATGAGGAGGAAAGGTAGAGTAATTTTCGGTTAGGTAGTTCCCCTTTTTATAACCTAAGTACTAGCACTAGTACTAATACCTGCATAGTGGGAACACGTTCAGGTTTGGTACGTACTAGTAGGTGTGAGCAAGCTTTCGAATGTGATGGGAACATGGTAAATATTAATTGATGGTTTTGGTTTCGAGGCCCGAAACGGCTCCCAATGAGTTTAGTGGAACCTAAATTTCAAGTAGACTACACTGCTCAAATGCGTAAATATTATGTTACTCTTGAAAATTGGCACAAAATACGAAGGAGACCAATGATAGTACTACTAGCAACCCATGATTTAACTACTCGCATGCACGCAGTGGAGTAGTAATGTCTTTCTTCCGCCCTCATGTCCACTCAATTTGCATGCGCTGTATTAGTTGACCATCAATGAAGTGAAGGACTTTACACATGCCAAATTATCACATGGGGTAGATCTTGGTAAAAAATTGCTTCCGCCCGTGAACCCGCGTGTGCGTGCGAGGGAATGAGTGCGTGCGTGGCGTGTGTGCACATCTTCGCTTCGTGCATGTACCGCCAGTGTGGCTCAAGGAGAACGAATACATTCTTCTTGAACCAGCAGCACGTCACTGTGATCAATCCACACAAGGAGGTCACGACAACGCCTCCACATGTGCAACATGGCTCCATGAACTGTAAGAGAGACACTGTGTAGCGTTCCACTGGAATTCTAATTTACGTGTTTTGCACATACTCGAAGTACTAGTAAGGTACACGTGCATTGCACGCGTTAGATTTTGCAACCAAATTATGAATAAATACCACACCATAGCATGTAAGCTCTGAGTCATGTATGCCTGATGTAGACCTTTGTTTAATTCTTATAGTTCATCTCATTCAAAATCAATTAGTTTTTATAAAAAATCTAGGGCCTCTTGGATTCGTAGGATTTCCAAAACGCGGGAATAGGAAAAACATGGGATTATAGTGGAATCTCGTCTTGAATCCTACAGGATTGTACGTGTGTTTGATTGTGCATAGAAAAAACGCAGAATTCTTTCAAAGAGGTTTGAGTGGATGGGTTGTTTCCTATGAAATCTAGTGCAAATGAATCATATGGAAAAATTCCTATGGTTTACAATCCTATGATTCAAACAACCAAGATAGGAAAAATTCCTAAGGATTAGAATCCTCCAAAATTCCTTTGAGAATCCTTTGAATCAAAGAAGCCCTTAATCTATTTTATGATTCATGGAATTGTGCATTGTAAAGCATGAAGTAAAAACAAATAATGGCAATTCAACTAGAAAAAAAGTTTGTGCAGTTATGATACAGAAGATTCTAGAACAAAGGAGAACCACTGTTGTTTTGAGGTTTGTGCATTATGCTTAAGTTCAACCATGGAGTCTGTTAGATTGTACATGTGGCAAAATCCAGTAGGGGGCTAGAAGATGGTGCGAGGGGCCGAGTGGAGGGAGACTATGAAGGATTGCACAAGTGCGGGATCGATATTTAGAGAGAGGGGGCGAGAACGTGCGCTATTGTGCGCAGTGGCGGAGCCATGAAAAATAAATGAGCTAGGCCAAGCATTGCTAATCCTTTACGAGGATGGCAAATTCATGAACTTAAACAATTTTTACCAGCAATTGTCTAATGATCACATTCAGATTAGCCTCGATATATAGTGATGTTAGGGGGGGGGGCAGGGCCCTTGCTGCCCCCTATCTTTGCCATTGTGCGCGCATCTGAGAGATGAAGCGGAAGGCATGAATGATGCGAGGGGGAAGTTGGATATATAATTAATGTGGGTGTAGCTATATATATAGGGGTTGTTTGGTTCTAGGCCTAGGAGTGCCACACTTTGCCATACAATGTTGCCAAACTTGCCTAAGGTTAGTTCTTCAAAATGAGAGCCACAAGTTGGCAAGCCTAAGGGAATCTTGCCACACTTGTTGTGTGTATGTGATGTGGACCATAGTGTGGCTTGCCTAAGATGTGGCTTGAACCAAACACACACCTAAGTTGGTCAAATTCGCCTAACCTTAGGTGTGGCAAGCATTGGAAAACTTAGTCTCAAACCAAACAACCCCGTAATCCTATATAGAGAGGTATAGATTGATCGATGTGGACGTGGGAAAGAGGGTGAGACCTCACTAGATATATATAGACCTCACTAGATATATAGATTGATCGGTTTGTGTGGAAAACTATGAAAGACCTAGCTATACACACACACACATAGAGGAACATCGATCGTTGCGCATGCACGCGTGAGAGATAAAGAATGCCCGATATGATGGAGAGGGGATGTGTGTGGTGTGTGCCTTCATGGGAGACCGACCTAAAGAAAAAGATTGCATGTGTGTGATGTATAATGCCGACTAGTAGTGTGTGTGCATGCATGCATGAGAGGAAGTTAGTGGTACAATTATAAAGAGAAGATGACTATGTGGGTGTAAAAGACTAGGTGAGGTCATAATCAATGTAAAGTTGAATTTAAATATTTTAATAAGAGATCATGATGTTTGAAACCCATGCATGGATGAATATAACAGAGATCTGCGCAGTGTGGTTTGGAAACGAGCATGTTGTAATGTATACACATTGAACAAGGTCAGACGGATTTGAATTTGAGATACCGATTTCAGACATCGTTTGGCCACATTGCATCCGTGCATGGACACACTATTCTAATTGGAGATGATGGGTGGCTGTCGCATCACATATCTATATCTATACCCCTATATATATAATATTTTATATTTTTATATTGTGTGCAGGTAACTTTAACTTTGAAAGATGGTCGTTGGATGAGGCGAATCCGATGGTGGAGAGATGGCAAATTTGAGCACTACTGGCCGTTGGATATCATCTAGATTCCACCAGATTTCACCACATGTACAATCTAGAAGACTCCATGGTTGAACTTAAGCATAATGCACAAACCTCGAAACACAAGCACTTCTTCTTTGTTCTATAATCTTCCGTATCAGAATTGCCCAAATGCTTTTCTACATGATTTGCCATTATTTGTTTTTATTTTATGTCTTACAACGCACAATTCCATGAATCTTAAAATAGATTAGCTTTCTTATAAAAACTAGATGATTTTGAATGAAATGAACTATAAGAATTAAATGAACATCTACGTCATGCATATATGACTCAAAGCTTATATGCTATAATGTGGTATTTATTCATAATTTGTTTGCCAAATCTCATGCGTGCAATGCACGTGTACCTTACTAGTCTAAATGGTGTTTGTGTGTGTGTTGTGCGTGTTGAGGTGCAAACTGTCTTTTTTTGGGTACACATTAAGCTTGTTCTCCCAAAATTTCAAGCCGCGCCTTGTTATGCCGAAATTTCAAGCTAGCGTCTCTATCTATTGTGCTGCGAAACTCCTGCCTCTTCAACCCACGCCTTGTTAGCCCGAAATATTGAAGATATATCTTTGTCTCGTTGTGCTCCGAGAACTCCCTCCATCTCAACTCACGCCTTGCTATTCCAAAATTACAACGCGCATGAAAACTCCCACCTCCTGTGAAATCCCGACACACGAAATGCCCGTGGTACCCCTGAACCGAAAGAACCACCTCAAATCGGTGGGGGTACTTTTGTAACTTACCCCACATTTCGGACAAGCGCGTCCCTAAGACATGGTTCCCCACTCCCATCCCATCTGCCCACACATTCGTACACTGAGGCCGGGAAAACCCGCGAAGCTCCACACCCTCCTTCATCCGCCACCCAGCCGGAGCCTCTTCCCCGACGACGTCGACCACAATAACACCTCGACGTCCCTCATCCATCGTACCGGATGAGGATCCATCGTCGATCTCGTCGTATCGCCGGTTCAGCCACCCCGTCCTCCACCTCCAAGGAGCTTCCCCCATGTTCCCCTTGTCTTTCGCGCCACCTCCATTCCCACACCACCGTCTTCACCTGCACCACCGGAAGAGCATCATCATCACCGTTTCCTCGGATGAAGCTGCAGCCTAATCGGCGCCACCAAAGAGGTTGTACACTAATCACCGAATTTTCTTCTTGATTCGATCTCACGTTGCTATCAGCGCTCGGTCCCGAGCCGACATGGTGCGGCTCCATCCACGGCAGCATCGCCGGCCACTTCCTCCACGGCGTCTCTCCCTCGGTGGCGACGTCCACATCAGTAGGAGCTGCTGCTCTGCTCTGCTCTTGCTCTTGGTCCCCTGCCTGGTCTGCTCTTGCTCTTGCTCTTGCTCGCGCTGCTGCTCTCGCTCATGCTCTTGCTTGCGATGCTGCTCCAATTTAGCTACACTTCAGTCGACTGAATCGACTTTTGCGTCAGTCGATTTTTAGGGGGTGGGGGCTCGTCGGAGTTAAGGAAGAACCTGCCGTAGCGGGGACGGGGGCTTGCTAGAGAGGTACCCCACTATCTATCTTAGGGTTCAGGGTGGGGGCGGTGGTCGCCGGCGGTGGTGGGGTGGTGGCATGGGGATCGCCGAAGAAAAAGCTCGGCACGGGGCGGGGGGGGGGGGGCTAGAGGGATGGCCGGGGCAGCGGCGGACTGGCGGTGGGGAGTGTTTTTGGGGCGGGCGGGGTGGCGCACCACCAGCCGCGGGCGGCTGGGGTGGCTGTTTGGCGGTGGTGGCTGGCGGCTCAGGGGGGTGGAGGTTGAAGATGAACTGCAGGCCCTTGATTTCGTATCCAACGGCTGCGAAATCGACTGACCAGAGATGAAAAAGTCAGTCGACTGACGTGTAGCCTCACCTCTAGTGCGTTCAGTTTTGACAGTAAAATTCAGTTTTGACAACAAAATTCAGTTTCGACAGTTAAGTTCAGTTTCGACAGTTAAATTCAGTTTCGACAGTTAAGTTCAAATATAAGGGGCTGATGTATTTTACATCTAGCACTTTGTGGTTATGTATTTTACATCATCTATTGGAGATGCTATTAGAATTCCATGAAGGTTAACGTTGTCTCTCTTGTCCTGCTTCAGCCTCGACGTCGTACAAATCACCGGAGCTACTCCAACAACGAAACCCTCCATCACAACAGAGCTGTACCTCGGGCTCCATCTCGAGACGCCTAAGATCTTCTTCCCCTCCTCCAACAGCCAAGTCAACTAGACCAAACTCACCGGCCAACCCAATCACGCTGAGATCGACATGGCTTCGCCAAAGAGGTTGTACACTTGTTGCATCTCTTTTTTAGTCTACAAGTTATATATATTGTCCACTGAGCACACGTAGTAACGTGAAATACGATTATTTTATCCTACTATATGACAAGTAGTGAGGTACCAGGCAACTTAGCTATCCGTGATGGACTCTCTTGAATGCCATCATTATTTATCTCTGCGTGTTTGAGCTGTGCATTTGTCGATGGTCCTGGGAGTTGAGCTAGTAGGGCAGTGGCCTGGGTCCAAAGTAATAGAACTAGCACAAAAACATTTTTTAGTATAGGATTTTCCTTGCTCAAGCCTGCCTACTAGAATCGCCAGTGCTTTAAAGGAAAAGTGAATGAAAAACATTGGAATTGGAAAGTTTCTATGGTACTACTTTTCATGAATTTGGTGAAATCAATGGAGCAAAGGAAAACTGTAGGATTTGTTCCTTTAGTGTCTCCTTGAAAGAAAAACCATAGGAATTCTAATTTCCACTTGTCCTCATTTTCATATTCCTATTCATGAAGCATAAGACAAAGAGATAGTAGCATAATAGCATTATAACCCTACATTTTCTTGTGGTTTGACTTAATCTCACCATGCTTCTTTGCATCCTGTGATCTTCCAATTGTTGTGAATCAAACACCCAGATTGGCAGAAATCCTGTGTTTTTAAATTCTCTGTTTTGCACGTGCATTCCTATAATATTCCTATCTATTTCATATCCCTGCATTGTTAGAATCCTCAAATTCAAACAATCCCTTACACAATTACTTCTGTTACAGATATGTGTCAAAGAAAACCTTGTGTGGTTTGTCATGCTCCTGCGGCGCTGTGTTCCACCCTAGCTCAGCTGCTCCAACGACGAAAGGGTTCACCACAACAGGGATCCGCTCTCTAGGCTGTCTTTCGCCGCCTTAGATCTTCTTCCCCACCGCCGGCAGCCACGACAACTACATTAACATCATCAACTAATGTCACGACCGGTTTTCCGGGTATTAATTTCCCAGAAAATGGCCTTTGTGCTCACCAGCCCCAGGATTACTATTAGCTGATGAGGCACCAACTTGATACAGAAACTCCAAGAAAAATTACATAATATGTAGTACAAGACCATTCTGGCCAATGAGTACAACATAAGATTGCTAGTGGTTGATGGCGGAAGCGGTTTGTTGTACGTCAGTATCTATGGGACTCCATTTCCCACAGGAACAGCTGACCAGGTTAACTCCTATCTTCGCGAGGCTGCTATTACCGTTGCTTAGGTTCCGGGGCTGTCATCGCAACGCTCCTCTCCATGCAAGAAATCTGGCCAAGACAATAGCCAGGGACAAGCCAGTGAGTACTTTGAATGTACTCGCAAATATTATGAACACGGGTATAATATAATAGCCGATAATCCTACTCTAAAATATTCTATGATCACAACGTCAGTCATAAAATAAAATCCCTGATGCATGCAGGCAGGTTATTTATATGCAACATAAATTTGCAATAACACAGTAGAAGTAAAATGCACCGATCGGGTGTCTGGAGCGACGCCTCGAAAGGATAGTACATAATAAGCATGCCTCAGTCGGGCGTCTGAGTGACACCACATAAAGGGCTTATAAGGTAAATAAATAACAGGCAGGCCACAGTCGGGTGTCTCAGCGACACCACATAAAGGGCTTATAAGAAAACAATCATAGTGAGTATCCAGGAGGTAGAACCGTCCCAGGGATACTCAATACTTCAAATAATAAAAGGGGTGAGTTCATAATAACAAATCATAATCATCATAAGTCACACGTCATGGTCCATGTTCTGGTTTAGCAGTTTCTCCTCCGAAGACCGACACTAAGACCGACACTTGACCCATCCCAGACTGTAGTCCTTAACCATGGACACAACTATTCAAATATATATAATCTCTGCAGAGGGTGTACCTCTTTGCCCACGAGTAACGGATTCCTTCAGTCCATCAGGACTAATTCCGTCTACGGTCTTTTAATTGAAAACACACCTGACCGTGCACACCAGCCTGACTTACTGGTGTCTGGAATCACCCACGACACTAGTCAAGTAAAACTCTAAGTGGGGAGGTTACAACCTCGATTAGCATGGGATCACAAAATTTATACCGCGCGCAAACTGGGGGAGCTACCCCCTCGGCTACAACCGAAACACCCATGCCTCCGGACCAGGTGGCATGCCTACCGGATGCAGCTGGTATCTTCCACCATGGCCTCTCTGTACGGTGTGTGCTGGAAAGGGGTTGACAATTTACTGAACCATACCCTATGTATGGCGGGGACCGATGGTAATACGAAACAAGTATGGGGGTTACTGGAACAAGAATCGATCTACGGTCGACTCAGGAGGTTTAAGTATTCCCTGCATGATTAGCATGACAATATATTACTTCAACCAACAGACATAATCACCACTCGACATACCCCTCATGCCGTACCGGACACAACCGTCTCGACGGAGGACTAGGGACAAGCCCGTGTCTACCCAAGACAGAGGCTTTCCCGGACTCCTTCCGGTATGCATGAAAGGCATATGATGGTGACTATATCACAAACATATCCAACTCCAATAGCATGAAATCATCAATATGCACTCATGAGAGGGAACATATCATCACCTAAAGTAACGGATACTCCGTGTCGAGGTGGTGTTGTAAACGTGTCAAACAACACACACAATATTATGCCAGGGTTCAGAATGCTTGCCTTCAAGTTGTGTAGAGGCAGGGTGCATCCTAAAGCTTTTGAAAGTTTTTCTTCTCTCTCCAAAAATCCTATTTTTGAAAATATTGAATTAAAACATAGTTTCCAAAACAGTGCAAAAAAGTTGTCTGAATTTTTTTCAATAAATCTGACAATAAACTAGACAATATTTGAGAGAGGTAGGAAAAAGATTCAACTTATTTGGAGTTATATTTAAAAAGTTATGGTCGGTCAAAGTTTGGTCAAACTCTGTTTTTTTAAATAAAACAGAAAAAGAAAAACGATTCGAAAGTGAACACGTCGAAGGAGTACTTTGGCTTTACGTATCCACTTATCCAGCGTGGACTGGCTTGTGGTCACTGACAGTGGGTCCAGGGGGCCCACTGGTCAGGTTTGACCAGTCGCCTTTCCCTCCTCTTCCTCTGCCCGAGCGGAGGCGGGACTCCGGCGATCGCCGCCGGCGATTGGCGGCTCCTCGCGGGGCTCCGAGGGTGGGGATGGATCCACCAGTCTAGGCGGTCCTCCCGGTGGTTGCTAGGCAGGTGGGGACAGAGGGAGTCGCCGGCGACGAGCTCCACGGCGGCCGGTGGCTTCAGGGGCAAAGGGGGGTTTGGGCTACGGTGGCTCTCTGTCGCAACAGGGGGTTTGGGCGGCTCCGCAAGACGGAGGGGAGTCATGTGGTGGTGTTGGATGGCCGGGAGAGGGCCTGGTTGTGATGCATGGCGCTGGGGCGTGGCGGCAGTCGAACCGGCCAGAGTCGGGGAACACGGCTTCCCCCCGATGATTACTGGTTGTGGGGGTGCTATGGGGGTGGCCTGAGGTCGCCTGAGTGCTCGGATGAGCCCGGGGGTCTCCTTTTATAGCAGAATGAGGTCGGTTCCGCTGCTGCTGGGGATAAGATCGCCGGCCAACCACTTATGTTGCTGCAGAGCGATGTGGCAACGATGAGCACTTGCAGACGAGCGTGAGGATAAGCTTGGACTTCTCCAAAGGGCAGCTGGCGCGCGGCTGTGGCTCGGCGGCGCCGACCGTGGCAGGAACCCACTATGGCCGGCCGCTAGCCGCCGGGGCCGACCTAACGGCGAAGCTGTGCAGCTCTAGGGACGGCTCTGCGGTGAGGGAGGAGGCGGCCGTGCTGGCTGCGAGAGGGGAATGGCCAGAACGAGCACGGGGGGGGGGGGGGGGGGCAGTGAGACTCAGCGGCTCGGTGCGCGCTGCATGCAAAATGTTCGCTCTGGCGCGCACCAGAGCATGCGCACCAGTGTTCGCGAAATGCCAGGCACGCCAGCGAGGCTATTGGGTGGGGCTGGGCTTACCAGGTCTAGGCTAGGGTAGTATAGAGGCTTAGTGGACAGGCTAGTTGATCAGAGGATCAAGCTCACAGTGCAAACTCAAAACCATGTCAAAACTGATCATGCACCCAAGGTGTTTGACAAAATGCCAAGGGTACCTAGGCATTTCTTGGAGTGGCCAAAATCTTCCAGATCCTAGTCTCTTTAGAAGGCTAAGAGGTGCAAGGTAGTTTGTCAAAGACAAAACTTGTTAGTGCAATTATTGAGAAAACCAAATCTGGTCAGAAAGAAAAGGATATGGTTTCGATGGACCAAAAATACTCCCATGGGGCCACTCTCCCGGACTTCAGGGTTGTGCAGGGTGGTTTACAAGCAGGAAAAGGAATCATAGCAAAAAGGGCAAGTTGCAACATGGTTGGAGTACAATTCAATGAGCTGGACCAGACTGAAGATGAGGGTGATTCACTCAATTTTTTCAAAGAACAATCATGGGTTTTTGCATAAAAATGAATTACATGCATCTACTGACATCTCCAAATTCTTATGTAATTTTTAAAGAAATATTTAAATAGGTTGTAGTGAAATCTTACCAACTGGACCAGTTTTTAAAACTAGGGTTGGAGCTTAAAAACTCAAATGAATAAAAGATATTTTTGCATCAGAGTGATTTAAAAACATCACCTGACATCCCCAAATTTTGGTGAAAATTTTAAATGCATTTGTCAAATGGTTGCAGTGCAAAAGAGGCCCTAAAACTTATGGAGAATCAGTTTAAAAGAATAAAGCTCAGGAAAAAAATTATGCAAATAAATTCACTGATAAAAGAATTGTTTTTTTTGAGAGAGTATACAAGTCCAATAATATTTTTCGAAAGTTTTCACTTAAGGTAAGAACTCCTCAAAAATCAAGAGAAGGGAGGTTTCTAAAAACAAAGGAAAGGTCTAGAAAGCAAAAATTTAATTTCCTGGCAAAATTTCATTCAAAAAATCATGGTTAAATTTTTGGGATGTTACAACACTACCCCCCTTAAGAAAAAATCTCGTCCTCGAGATTTTCTAAGGGCTGTCTTGAAAAAGAATTACTCCTACTTTTCAAAAAAATAATATCACAAAATAACCATCATACGTATGCAATTAAGATGTGGCTACAATGAGTGGGCAATAAGTGGTGCAAAACTACAGGGTGGCATACTGGCGTTGCGTGGACAAATTTATGGTTAGAAATCTACTATTGGTTATGGTAAATTTAGAATAAACTTCTAAATTACTGAAAATACGGTGGTCGTACCCGAGAGCATAGTGCTCTCTCTGGCTGACAGGTGGACCTGGCGCCCATTGTCGGTCTCTTCTTCTTCCTCTGGCTCTCTCTCCTCCCTCTCTCCTGCGCGCTTTCCCGCGCTTTCTCCACCGGCGATGGCTAGCGCATAGGGCATCTAGGACGTATTGCGGTAGTGCGCGGCGTGCTAGCTGCCGGCGCAGCATGCACTCACCTCGCGGGCCAGTGCACTGTCGGCACTGCTCGCAGATTCGCCTCCGGACACCGGTGATCGGGCGACGAGCGGCGCTGGTGGACTTCACCCACCGTACACCGATCTCGAGCTATAAAACGACCGAGGTGCTCCTTTCTTCTTCCTCACACCCGGCTTCGCTTCTTCTTCTCCTTCCTTCTTCTCCATTTCTGTTTGCAGGAGCTCAAGACGAGGCTGCTATGGCGGAGGCGATGCCGGACTGGTACGTGATCCTGGTGTGTGGAGGGTTGGCGGCGTTGCTGGGGCTCTCTGCGCTCATGTGCGTGATGATCTTCGATGATCGTCGCGATGTGGCTGCTCGAGTGTTAGCTCTCCCCGGTGGCGGTGATCATGAGGATTAAGTGCGGTGTCGGTTACTACCGTTGTCAGTGTGCTGGAGGTAACTTGTACTAGAATAATTTCCCACAAATCCCTCCTTCAGAGACTGTGCTGCTAGTGAGGTGATCAGTTAGGTGCAAAAATGTGCGTGTGGTCGAGTGGTTGTGGTTGTGAGTTTGTGGTCGTGGCGCTGTGTGAATAAAGATCTATGCTATGAAGGGACACATGCCGTAACAACACAGGGAATCATCTCACTTCAGGATTTACCGAGGGTGAAAACAGTTCGTAAAAATTAGCAGCAATAAGAACCACTCACAATAATTTAGTTCACCGCACAAATCTAGGATACTACGCATAAATTGCAACATAACACTGAAACTATAATCATAGCAGTGACATCTACAAAGACAACGGTAAATGGACAGGGTCCTGAGAGAACGTCTCTGGGATTGGGGCACACTCTTCTTCTATCGGAGGAACCGGGTTGATGAGTTGGTGAACGCGTCTCTCCTGGTCGGGCTTCAGTAGTCTGCGGATGGCGATCTGAGGATTTAAATCAGCGAGACTCTGGAGGTAACCCATTACTCGCTGGGCCAAACGCTCTTGAGCGATGACATACTGGGCTAGGTTGGCCAGTACTGGGTCTCTCTCGATTCGTCCACCGGGAAAAGATGTCACTTCTCCGGGTGCTGCGCGACTCGGGAAGTAATAATACCCCCGATCGCTGGCATAGGGCACCGCGAATCGAAGGCGAGCAAGTGCTTCATACGCAGCAGCTTCTATAGCCATATGTGGGGTTGGCATAGATTTCCCCACGAAGGAGATTTCTGTTGGGTCTTGGTTTGGGTTTGCGGGAGGGATGTGCACCACTGCCCAATATTTCGAGGTGGAAGGGGTGATCCTCGATTTGAGCAGCTCGTACTGGGGTGGATGGATGGCACTCATGGTACTGCAGGTAAAGTCCCACAAAATTTTAACGAAGCTACCTAGGGTTGCGTTTGGAGTTCTTAGATAAATGCTGGGGCTCGGCATGGTAAAGAAATGGTTGTGAGAGTTGTGCACAAGGTGAGGGATACTTGGCAAGGTCACGAGGTGGCCTTTTATATAGCATCCGGGCGGGGTCTTTTACCATGGTGAAGAGTAACTAGTCTGTCGGTTCTGCTCTACGGGGTCGGGGTCAACGCTACAGATACACATATCTCACAAAAGCGACGCATTACTGTGGGTGTCGTCGGGGTGGTTTTTGGTAGTTGTGCCCGGGGTAAAAATGCAATCGCAACCTAACATATTTATGCCAGGCTACTATTCAAAACAGAGGCACACAAGCAGGATGCGTTTATTCAAGGCGATGCAAGATTACATAATTACAGGGCATGGGCGTACTGAGACTCGGCACTACTCGAGTGACTTAGTCTACCTCGTTGATATCTAAGCGGGCATGCCTTGCGGATGTCGAGGTTTCTCCACGGTTTTCACCGTCGGGGTTAGCTGGATGGGGTTGAGGGGCTGCAGGGTCGGGGTAGCGATGATGACCATCGTGGGGGTTGTTGGCCACAATCCCATTGGAGCGTGTTCCCAAAAGGCGGCGAAGCACTTCCGGGGACACCAAAGTATTTTGGTCGATGACTGGGGCAGACCTCAAAGACTCGATTAGTTGTCCGAACAGCACGACTGGGTTGTTGGCGTCGGGCTCATCTTCTCCTCTTGCTGGAGCTCGGCGAACCATCTCTCCACGAGCTGCGATCAGATCAAGGGTGATTTGATAGAACAGTTCCTCTAGTGCACTTACATAGCGCACCAGGTGCAATAATGCAGGATCCGTCTCGTGATCTCCGTTGATAACCTGGGGTGGCCTACCATACCCGTCACGGCTGGGGTAGTAGTAGAACGAGCGACAGTTAACTCTAGGCGACAAGTGCCGGAGTTGAACTATAGCCTCTCGAGCAGCTAGTTGGATGGCTTGTGGCTCAAAGGAAGTAGTCCTCCCGGTGAACCTGTAGGGGCGTTCAGGCGATAGGCCCTACCATAGATGTGCACAGTGGCCCGGAATTGACGGCTTTCACCGCTCATGGGTCCTTGGTACACAACATACTCTGGAGGCTCTTCTAATGCAAAGGCACGGCGGGTGAGGTTTGCGAGCACGGTCACAAAACCTCCAAGGTTGGTTGCTGTGGTCTCATTGTGCACGACGGGGCCATGCATTATGGCTCAGTTTTGGGGAAGGGGTTGTGCTGTGCTGGGTTGAGGCTAGCGTGTTCTTTTTATAGTAAAAAGGGGATGAAGTCTTCCTTCGCACGCTTGCGAATGAGACAATTTAGGTGTCGGTCACTGGCGTGTGATCGACATGCTAGGCCGATAGGTTGGGCACCGACTGCCAAAAGGTGTCGGGGTCACTGTGTGTCTATCTTGCACGGGAAGCTTGGCTAGGATTAGGCTAAGGTCTGGTGGGTTGGTTAACCTAGTTTTTTCGACCTGGCTAAGATAGGATTAGCCAATGGTCAACCTGGATCTGATACCAAGTCTGTCACGACCGATTTTCCGGGAATTAATTTCCCAGAAAATAGCCTTTGTGCTCACCAGCCCCAGGATTACTGTTAGCTGATGAGACACCAACTTGATACAGAAACTCCAAGCAAAATTACATAATATGTAGTACAAGACCATTCTGGCCTATGAGTACAACATAAGGTTGCTAGTGGTTGATGGCGGAAGCGGTTTGTGGTACATCAGTATCTATGGGACTCCATTTCCCACAGGAACAGCTGACCAGGTTAACTCCTATCTTCGCGAGGCTGCTATCACCGTTGCTTAGGTTCCGGGGCTGTCATCGCAACGCTCCTCTCCATGCAAGAAATCTGGCAAAGACAATAGCCAGCGACAAGCCAGTGAGTACTTTGAATGTACTCGCAAACATTATGAACACGGGTATAATATAACAACCGATAATCCTGCTCTGAAGTATTCTATGATCACAACGTCAGTCATAAAATAAAATCCCTAATGCATGCAGGCAGGTTATTTATATGCAACATAAATTTGCAATAACAAAGTAGAAGTAAAATGCACCGATTGGGTGTCTGGAGCGATGCCTCGAAAGGATAGTACATAATAAGCTTGCCTCAGTCGGGCGTCTGAGCGACACCACATAAAGGGCTTATAAGGTAAATAAATAACAGGCAGGCCACAGTCGGGTGTCTCAGCGACACCACATAAAGGGCTTATAAGAAAACAATCATAGTGAGTATCCAGGAGGTAGAACTATCCCAGGGATACTCAATACTTCAAATAATAAAAGGGGTGAGTTCATAATAGCAATAACCATAATCATCATAAGTCACACGTCATGGTCCATGTTCTAGTTTAGCAGTTTCTCCTCCGAAGACCGACACTAAGACCGACACTTGACCCATCCCAGACTGTAGTCCTTAACCATGGCCACGGCTATTCGGATAGATTTAATCTTTGCAGAGGGTGTACTCTTTACCCACGAGTAACGGATTCCTTTAGTCCATCGGGACTAATTCCGTCTACGGTCTTTTAATTGAAAACACACCTGACCACACACACCAGCCTAACTTACCGGTGTCTGGAATCACCCATGACACTAGTCAAGCAAAACTCTAAGTGGGGAGGCTACAACCTCGAGTATCATGGGATCACAAAATTTATACCGCGCGCAAACTAGGGGAGCTACCCCCTCGGTTACAACCGAAACACCCATGCCCCCGGACCAGGTGGCATGCCTACCGGATGCAGCCGGTATCTTCCACCATGGCCTCTCTGTACGGTGTGTGCTGGAAAGGGGTTGACAACTTACTGAACTGTACCCTACCTATGGCAGGGACAAGTGGTAGTACGAAACAAGTATGGGGGTTACCGGAACAAGACTCGATCTATGCTCGACTCAGGAGGTTCAAGTATTCCCTGTATGATTAGCATGACAAATATATTTTCATCCAACAGACAGAATCACCACTCATCAAACCTTATCATGCCATACCGGCCACACTCGTCTCGACGAGGAACTAGGGACAAGCTCAGGTCTACCCAAGACCGAGACTTTCCCGGCTTCCTTCCGGTATGCAGGAAAAGCATATGATGGTGACTACTATCCCAAACATATCAAACTCCAATGAAATCATCAATATGCACTCATGAGTAGGGACATATCATCCCATAAAATAACGGATACTCCGTGTCGAGGTAGTGTTGAAAACGTGTCAAATAACACACACAATATTATGCCAGGGTTCAGAATGCTTGCCTTCAAGTTGTGGAGAGGCAGGGTGCAATCCAAAACTTTTGAAAGTTTTTTCTTCTCTCTCCAAAATCCTATTTTTGAAAATATTGAATTAAAACATAGTTTCCAAAACAGTGCAAAAAAGTTGTCTGAATTTTTTTCAAATAAATCTGAAAATAATCTAGACAATATTTGAGAGAGGTAGGAAAAAGATTCAACTTATTTGGAGTTATATGTAAAAAGTTATGGTCGGTCAAAGTTTGGTCAAACTCTGTTTCTTAAATAAAACAGAAAAAGAAAAGCGATTCGAAACTGAACACGTCGAAGGCGTACTTTGGCTTTACGTATCCACTTATCCAACGTGGACTAGCTTGTGGTCACTGACAGTGGGTCCAGGGGGCCCACTGGTTAGGTTTGACTAGTCGCCTTTCCCTCATCTTCCTCTGCCAGAGCGGAGGCGGGACTTCGGCGATGGCTGCCGGCGATTGGCGGCTCCTCGCGGGGCTCCGAGGGCGGGGATGGATCCGCCAGTCCAGGGCGGTCCTCCCGATGGTTGCTAGGCAGGTGGGGACGGAGGGAGTCGCCGGCAACGAACTCCATGACGGCCGGTGGCTTCGGGGGGAAAGGGGGGTTTGGGCTATGGTGGCTCTCCGTCGTAGCAAGGGGTTTGGGCGGCTCTGCAAGATGGATGGGAGTCATGTGGTGGTGTTGGATGGCCGGGAGAGGGCCTGGTTGCGACGCATGGCGCTGGGGCGTGGCGGCGGTCGAACCGGCCAGAGTCAGGGAAGACGGCTTTCCCCCGACGATTACTGGCTGTGGGAGTGCTATGGGGGTGGCCTGAGGTCGCCTGAGTGCTCGGATGAGCTTGGGGGTCTACTTTTATAGTACAACGAGGTCAGTTCCGCCGCTGCTGGGGATAAGATCGCCGGCCGACCACTTCTGATGCGGCAGAGCGACGTGGCGACGACGAGCGCTAGCGGACGAGCTCATGGATGAGCTCGGGCTGTTCCATGAGCGAGCTGGCGTGCGGCTGTGGCTCGGGCGGCGCCGACCATGGCGGGAACCACTGTGACCGGCCGCTAGCCGCCGTGGTCGACCTGACGGCGGCGCTGTGCGGCCCCAGGGATGGCTCTACGGCGAGGGAGGAGGCGGCCGTGCTGGCTGCGAGAGGGGAGTGGCCTGAACGAGTGCGCGGGGGGGGGGGGCAGTGAGACGCGGCGGCTCGGTGCGCGCGCGTGCAAAACGTGTGCTCTGGGCGCGCCCAGAGCACGCGCACCAGGTGTTCGGCGAAATGCCAGTGCACGCCAGGAGGCTTGGGTGGAGCTGGGGCTTACCAGGTCTAGGCTAGGGTAGTATAGAGGCTTAGTGGACAGGCTAGTTTGATCAGAGGATCAAGCTCACAGTGCAAACTCAAAACCATGTCAAAACTGATCATGCACCCAAGGTGTTTGACAAAATGCCATGGGTAACTAGGCATTTCTTGGAGTGGCCAAAATCTCCAGATCCTAGTCTCTTTAGAAGCTATAGAGGGTGGCAAGGTTAGCTTGTCAAAGACAAAAACTTGTTAGTGCAATTATTTGAGAAAACCAAATCTGGTCAGAAAGAAAAGGATATGGTTTCATGGACCAAAAATACTCCCATGGGGCCACTCTCCTGGACTTAAGGGTTGTGGAGGGTGGTTTACAAGCAGGAAAAGGAATCATAGCAAAAAGGGCAAGTTGCAACATGGTTGCAGTACAATTCAACAAGCTGGACCAGAATGAAGATGAGGGTGATTCACTCAAATTTGTCAAAGAACAATCATGGGTTTTTGCATAAAAATGAATTACATGCATCTACTGACATCTCCAAATTCTTATGTAATTTTTAAAGAAATATTTAAATAGGTTGTAGTGAAATCTTACCAACTGGACCAGTTTTGAAAACTAGGGTTGGAGCTTAAAAACTCAAATGAATAAAAGATATTTTTGCACCAGAGTGATTTAAAAACATCACCTGACATCCCCAAATTTTGGTGAAAATTTTAAATGCATTTGTCAAATGGTTGCAGTGCAAAAGAGGCCCTAAAACTTATGAAGAATTAGTTTAAAAGAATAAAGCTCAGGAAAACAATTATGCAAATAAATTCACTGATAAAAGAATTGTTTTTTTGAGAGAGTATACAAGTCCAATAATATTTTTGGAAAGTTTTCACTTAAGGTAAGAACTCCACAAAAATCAAGAGAAGGGAGGTTTCTGAAAACAAAGGAAAGGTCCAAAAAGCAAAAATTTAATTTCCTGGCAAAATTTCATTCAAAAAATCATGGTTAAATTTTTGGTGTGTTACAACTGAGCAGATGACCTTCAGGACTACACAGGTCCACAAGAGAGGTCGCACTCTTCCGTGTCTGCTTACGTTATGCATCGCTTAATATGATGACATGCTACATTATCGTCGTGTTCACCTATTAGACTCTGAGTCAGGTCCAAACTAATGCTGAAACTTGAGATTTTAAATGGTTGCGGGGTACATATTGGGGCACCAATCAGTACTATCTGGTTAATCTAGGGTGTCTACTATGAGTTTCATGTTGGTGCAAATAAACATTAACGGAGCCATCATCTGTATTTTTTAACTAATGCTATTATCTGCCTGCTATCATTGGTTTTGGGTCTATCCACAGTTTGCTACCATCACTCTGGATTTGTGCACGCACTCCTTACATAATTTCACTATGTTTTATTCCTATGCATGCCAGTTATTGTACACAATGGAAGTGATCATGTAGAGCAAAAGAGACGAGCATTGCGTGGCAATAAAATTTCATGCAGACATCGCTCCATGGTGGGCGCAAAGACAACCCCCCCCTCCACCCATTTCAGAGCGTAATCAAGAGGAAGATAACTATTCTGAGGGGGATTCAGAAGGAGAAGACCACTCCTATTTACCCCATGAGGTCTTCGCTCTAACTTGGCATGCTGATGCTGGTAATATCATGCATATGGTGCCTTGCATTGCTTACTGTATACATCAAAGATGTCATCCGCTTAGTTTAGACATGCTTTGTGTCAATGCCATCTGTTTAGTTTCTTTATCGTATATGTGAATCATGCAACACCATCTTGTTTAGCCAGGCATCATATATGTGAATTTTGCAATGCCACCCTGGTTAGCCAGTCATCTCATATGTGAATTATATCATGCCATCATTTTTTATTACGTGTTAAATTTGTCAACAATTTTAGTACATTCAATTACTCTTCCTGTGCATCAGCCATTCGGCACGGTCATGGAAAAATCTGGAGTGGAAACAAGGTCTTCAGAGCAGACAATGCTATCTGATGAAGCGCATGTCTCGCTGGTTATAGATAGCTCCTCAGAGGAGGATTCAGAGACAGATGACCAGTCCTATCCCCCCCGAGGTGCATGCTCTAACTTGGCAGGGTTATGTTGCTCATATCATGCGTACGATATCTTGCATTGCTATGTCATTTGCTAGATTAGACATTCTTTGTGTGAATGCCACCTGTTTAGTGTCTAATTACCATATATGTGAATTATGCAATGCCATCTTGTTGCAAGACATTATATATGTGAATTATGCAATGTTATCTTGTTGCAAGGCATTATATATGTGAATTATGCAATGCCATGATGTTTAGGCAAGCGTCGTATATGTGAATTATATCATGCCATCCTTTTTTTCTATTTCTCATTGCTTTTGTCGTCAATGTTTGTATATTCAACTGCTCTTCCTGTGCATCAGCCATTTGAATTGGTGATGGAGAAATCAGGAGTTAAAACAAGGTCTTCAGAGCAGACAATACTACCTGCTAAAGCAGATATCTTGCTGGTTATAGATAACTCTTCAGAGGAGGATTCAGAGGCAGATGACCAGTCCTATTATCCCCCTGAGGTGTATGCTCAAAAATGGCAGGGTTATATTACTCAAATCATGCATATGTTGTATTGCAATGCTTAGTTTTTACATCATATACACAATATTGAATGCCATCTCCTTAGTAGACACATCATATATGCGATTGCCCTCTGCTCACTTCCTTAGTATATAAATTATATATTTGAATTATATCATGCCATGATGTTTGCATAGACAACGTGTATCTGAATTATGGCATGCCAACCCATTTTCTAAAGACATAATATTGTTATATCATCTCATCCTGTTTACATAGTCATCATATTTTAAATTATGTCATTCTATCCATGAATTATATCATGCCATCATGTTTCCATTAACGGCATGCTTGTGATTTATGGCATGCCAACCACTTTAATAGACACATCGTATAGTTATATCATGTCATCCTGTTTACATAGTCATCATATTTTGAAATATGTCATTCTATCCTGTTTAATTAGCCATCATACATGTGAAATTGTGTCATGCTATCCTGTTTCATTAGCCATCATATATGTGAAATTATGTCTTGCTATTCTGTTTGGTTAGACAACATAAATGTGAATTATTTCATGCCCTTTTTTCTTCCCTACTATTCATTGTATCTGTCTATCTTACAATGTCTGTACATTCAATTACTTTTCTTGTTTATCAGCCATTTCAATTGGAGGGGGTGATGGCAGTATCCGTGGGAGTAAAAACCTGGTCTTCAGAAAAGTTCGTGCTACCTGTCGATGCAGATAGAGCCACAATTGTACTTGCCCAAGAACCAGCCCCACCACACATAACCCAGACTCACGCAAATTGTACCCCTACCCAGTTGCACAGAGAACCAGCTACACCCCTTCTGTCGGCGTCCTGGACTTGGGGGTATCCAGTCCTGCCTGCCTGTGGCCCACTGCATGGCTCCATCGACGGCCTGGTATGGCCCAGCTTCAACACCAACACAGTAAGACCCTCACGAGGGTCCAAGCCTCGCGAGGCGGACGACGCCAAGACCCCTGAGGGCTTCTTCGGTTGAGGTGGATTTGAAGGGGATTGAGGGGGAATTAATCCCCTGCAAGCCAAAATCCCTGCAAATCCCCTCCAATCCACCTGGGGTTGGGATTAACCGAACAAAGCCTGAAGGGGTTGGCCCCCGCAAGAGGGCTCCTGAGGGGTGGAGAGTTATATGCAGCTACCTCATGAGGCTCAACCGACGTGAGCCATGACGACCAAGGCCAGGAGGGTGCAGAGCGCAGGTGTCCTCTTAGGTGCAAGGGAGGCAAGCCACAAACGCGGAGTCCCGAGGAACCAGTCAAAGGTTTCCATTCTGGTGCAACGAGACCAAGACCGCCAGGACGGCAAGACGGCGGTCATCACCGAGCCCACCGCAGCATCATGACCAGAGGCTTTTCGTAGGCTAAGATTACTTTTTTCAGGATAGACTGTACTAGTTGTCCCCTTTCGAATCCCGCCGTTGTGGAATCCCTTCCCGCTCGTATTTGGGAAGAGGACCAAGGCCACTATATATAGGACTTAGCCACCACCATAGCGAGGGGAGAGAGATTGATTCCACCCGAGCACCACACCAGCTCAAGAACACCTCACCTCCTGAGGCTTGTTCATCCTTGTACTAGTTCATCCATAGCCCCTCGAGGCAATCCACCACACCACACTAGAGTAGGTTATTACACCACAATGGTGGCCCGAACCAGTATAAATCTCTGTGTCTTTGTGTCTCTGTGAGTTCTACGCGCTAGGCTAGGGAGGATCGCGAGTAGACAGGCTGGGCAGGTTGAGATCTCCGCACGCACCCCAGAGTTCGAACCTCTCAAGGGTTGCCGGATCCTGAAATCCGACACCTTCTAACCCCAATCCCAGCAGATAGTAACCCAGTTCCCGTTGACACAGCACCATCTCCACCACAGGGCACCCAAACACAAGCAGTTAGTAAGGCAATTGTAGTTCTCAAAGCACCAGGACCACCACTCCGAACCCCAAGTCAACGCTTAAAGCAGAAGAAGAATTGTTCTCAGGTCAGGTTTCGTAGCTATGGTTCGTACTACTTTGCTCTTGTATCACTATATTTACTAATATCAACTAATTTCAAATTTGAAGGATGCAATTGAAACTCCAATGGCGCAACAGGTATGTTTTAAACCTGTTTCTTTAACGTGTTTGCTATTGTAACTTGCTCTATGCTGATTTCAGTTTCAATTGAATAAACAATTTTGTTCTCATGCCATGCACATTACAAGTGTTGTTATTGTTGTGTAGTTTCCCACACTTATATTCTATCTATGCTGCTTTGTCTTAAATAGATATGATTCGAACTGTATCTATCTTGATTTGGCAACATAAACTAGAATGATATAGACCATACAGTGACCATACTACATAGATATATGTTTGTTTCATGCTGTTATCCTGTCCACCTTACTACTGAACTGGTTTACCAAAATGAGTTTCATATAATACATTGTAAACTTGTGGTGTGTTTGTTTGTTTCTCTTTTAGAACGCGGATAAAATATTGGAGAAGAGTACCCCGTTATGCAATGGTAAAGTAAGTAATGCAGACCAGGTTCAAGATAGTGAGACATCCCTGTTGGTCTCCATGGACGCTGATAAAAACTATATTGAAGACACTGAGACAACCCCAAAGTCATGTCTTGATGTAGTGTTCGAGTTACTGGCTACTACTGGTGGCACCAGCTCTTCGAACTCGTTGCCTGAATCAGTTTGGCTTCTTGAGTCTCAACTTCAAGTTGAAAGACATCGATCAGATGTTATGTGACAGGAAGCCAAAGGACTGAGGAAGTCCCTACAGAATTCAAATGCATACTTTCTGGTTCAACAACAAGTGCTGGAGGATTTAAGCGCCAAAAAAGAGAAAGTTAATAAGCTTGCTAAGTATCTTGCCAGCATTATGGGTACCTAGGATATTGTTTCTTGAGCTCTTCTGAAGTGGTTTCAGTTCTGGACTTGTTTTGCTATGACGTTTATATGCTGCTGTGTTCCCTATATTTGCACTAGTGGCGAACTTTGATGCCCAGTGGATGTAATATGTGTAATAGCCGTGATAGCCTAGCGTGAGTTGCTTGCTTATTTATTTCCTTATTGTCTTGTTTATTTCTTTGCTTGTAGGCAGTGTAGTTCTTTTTCCATGGTTTGCTACTGGCCGCAATAACCTATTTTTAAAACTAGGCCACAACAACCGTCAGCTACATATTTACTATAGTTACCATTTCCCTCCTACGTGTTGTAGAAACAATGGGCCTTCTACGGGTCATAGAAACAATGGGCCTTATACGAGTCGTAGACACAATGGGACTTCTACGGGCCGTATCATCAATGGGCCTTCTACGGGCCGTATGATCGGTTGGCCAAACATGGGCCAATAACAGACCGCATTATGGCTGTAAACAGGCTAGAGTTGGAATCATCCATTCATGGGCCGACCATAAAGGGCCGTCATTAATCGGCTGTATTTGATGACGCTACGAAAATGGCCCAATGTATTAACGGGCCACAAACGGGCCGACTGTAACCTCGGGCTGAATTTGGCCCACAAGCAGAAAATGACAGTAACAGAGCGTAAGTAAACGAATGCTGGAAATGAGCCCAAGAATAAATGGGCCCTGAGAAGGCCGGAAGATAACATGGGCTAGAAACGGCCCAACAGAATAACAGGCTGTTAATGGGTAGAAAGTGATACACTGTTCATTACGGGCCAGTTTCACCATGGGCCGTTAACTGGTATAAAGTGATACACTATTCATTATGGGCCAGTTCCACCACGGGCCGTTAATGGGCCAAGAGTTACACAGGGTCTCATATGGGCCGAAAGACGTCATGGGCCATACATGGGCCAGAAGTTAAAATGGGCTGGAATCATATTGGACGACCCAGATGACGCTACTGGGCCTAATTCGGATAGGACATAACGGGCCCTGGGTTAGCGGGTTGTAAATGGGCTTTATGCGAACAATCCGTTAACAGGCTTTCCTTGGGCCGGCCCGCCACCTTTTGAACAAGTCAAATGGGCCGACCTTTTCACAGTAATGGGCCTCTGTTGGGCCGTGCCATGTGTCGACGTATGATAGGAACCTTCGGTCCAAAGAGTGGATGACATCTGTCCCAACGGTGAGCCGACACGTGTTTCCTCCAGCCAATGATGATTTTACACGTGGAAAATCCCCATTGGTCGGGGCTGTTAACGGGTTATCGGATCCAAAAGCGGACCCGATAGCTTAACGGCGTTCCGTTACGGTGGATGCCACGTGTCGGTCACCCTTGACGAAAGCACTTCTGTGATGCGCGATTTATCGTCATGGAAGTGGACACTTCCGTGATGATAATTTTTGTAATGTCATGGAACACTTCTATGACAACACAGGTATGACTATCTCGATTCCGTCATAAAATCGTCATGGATGTACATGCATGACAGAAAACGTGACCTACTGTGACAAACACGTATCATCACGGAAGTGTATTTTTTTGTAGTGAAGGTCTCATCTATGCCCACCAATGTCGAGTGGGGTGATGCCTCGTCTTCTAAGGTATTGGACCTTGGCAAGGTGGTCATTTCTCATGATCTCATGATCGAGAAAGTCATGCTTGTTCAGTCCCTTGCATGCAATTTACTTTCTGTTTGTCAACTTGCAATCATGGGCTTTGCCACTTTCTTTGATATCGATACCATGGCCCTCTTGTGGAGCAAGACTCTTAAAGTAACCTTTGTTGAGCATGTCGAGAACGGTCTTTATGTGATTAACTTTTCAGAGCTACCCACTAAGACCGCAACATGCCTAATGGATAAAGTTGACATGGGATGGCTTTGGCATCGCCGTTTAGCCCATGTCAATATGAGATCTTTGCAAAGTCTTCTCAAGGAGGACCATGCCCGTGGACTAACAAATGTTAGTTTTGCCAAAGATCATGCTTGTAGTGCTTGTATTGAAGGAAAGCTACATGAGAAGGCTCACCCTCCCACGACTATCATCTACTCGAAGAAACCCTTGGAACTCCATCACTTGGATCTCTTTGGGACTCCATTGTTTGATAGTCTTGGGGGTAGGAAGTATTGCTTGGTGATTGTAGATGATTATTCAAGATACACTTGGGTATATTTCTTCAAGAGGAAGAGTGAGACTCAACAAACCGTCATGGACTTTGCAAATGAAGCTCAACGTCGACACAATGCAAAGATCTTGACAATAATAAGTGACAACGGCACCGATTTCAAGAACTACACC
Source organism: Triticum aestivum (assembly GCF_018294505.1). NCBI lineage: Eukaryota > Viridiplantae > Streptophyta > Magnoliopsida > Poales > Poaceae > Triticum > Triticum aestivum. The sequence continues at coordinate 206,899,818 of NC_057810.1, read as the reverse complement.
TTGGATGAGTTTCTTAGTGATGAGGGGATCAAGCATTAATATTCTGCACCTTACACCCCTCAACAAAATGGTGTAGCAGAGAAGAAGAACCGAACATTGATGGACGCGGCAAGGACCATGATGGCGGAGTTCAAGTCTCCCTACAACCTTTGGGCCGAAGCCATCAACACCGCTTGCCATGCATCCAATCGGCTCTATCTCCGCAAGGTCTTGAACAAGACTCCATATGAGATACTTACCGGTAACAACCCCAACCTCAAGTATTTCCGGGTGTTCGGTTGTAAGTGTTTCATTCTCAAGAAAGGTGTTGGTTTGTCTAAATTTGAGACTAGAGCTCATGAGGTCATATTTGTTGGTTATTCTACAAACTCTCATGCTTACCATGTCCTCAACAAGTCCATGAGACTCATTGAGGAGACGTGTAACATGGAGTTTGACGAGAATAACGGCTCCCAAGTGGAGCAAAGTGGTACTTGTGATGTAGGTGATGAAATTCCTCCCCAAGCCTTAAGAAGAATGGGTGTCGGCCATATCCTACCCTTTGAGGAACCCCTTGTGGCCAAAGGAGAAGGACAATGCTCCACTCAAGTTGAGCCATCACCAACCCAAGACCCACACGCTTCTGAAGAACAAAGTGAAGGCCCTCAACCAAGTGAACAAGATCAATGTCAAGATCAACCTCAAGATGGTGGTGAACCACCAAGTGATGCCCAAGGTCAAGTTCTCCCTCCCGAGCAAGTGCAAGATCAAGAGCAAGCTCAAGACGACGCTCAAGATGATCAAGTTACCACTCCTCAACTCACTTCTGAGGAGGAATTGGAGTGTCGTGCCGCTAAGATTGCATCCAAGCTCACTACCAAATATCATCTCATGATGAATGTGCTTGGAAGCTTAAGAAAGGGGGTAAGCACTCGTAGACAATTAGCAAACTATTGTGAACATCACGCGTTTGTTTCTTGTGTCGAACCCCAAAAGGTCTATGAGGCGCTCGAGGATCCAGATTGGCTCAATGCCATGCATGAAGAACTCAACAACTTCGAGCACAACAAGATGTGGAGATTGGTGCCACAGCCAACGGGGAACCATAATGTCATTGGAACCAAGTGGATATTCAAGAACAAGCAAGATGCTCATGGAATTATCGTTCGCAACAAGGCTTGTTTGGTAGCACAAGGCTACTCCCAAGTCGAGGGTATCGACTACGGTGAAATCTTTGCTCCCCTTGCTCGCCTTGAATCTATTCGTTTGTTGATTGCTTATGCTTCTCATCATAACTTCAAGTTGCAACAAATGGATGCAAAGAGTGCTTTTCTTAATGGTCCTATTAATGATTTGGTGTATGTCAAACAACCCTCGGGGTTCGAGGATCCCTATTTCCCCGATCATGTGTACCAACTCGATAAGGCACTCTATGGCCTTAAACAAGCCCCACGTGTGTGGTATGAGCACCTTACCGAGTTGTTGCAAGATCGTGGGTTTGAAATTGGGAAAATCGACCCCACTCTTTGTACTAAGAAGGTCAAAGGGGGGTTGTTTGTATGCCAACTATATGTTGATGGTATTATCTTTGGTTCCCCTAACAAAGCTTTCAATGAGGAATTTGCTGCTCTCATGACCTCAAAGTTCAAGATGTCCATGATGGGAGAGTTGAAGTTCTTGCTCGGGTTCGAAATCAAGCAAATAAGAGAAGGAACCTTCATCAACCAAGCCAAATACACTCAAGACATGCTCAAGATATTCAAGCTAAGTTATGTCAAGCCGGCTTCCACTCCAATGCCTGTCAAATGCCAAATTGACATAGATCCTAATGGTAAAGTGGTGGATCAAAAGGTATATCGCTCCATGATTGGCTTCTTGCTTTACCTTTGTGCATCTAGACTGTATATCATGTTGAGTGTGGGAATTTGTGCACGGTTTAAAGCCGCACCTAAGGAAAGCCACTATGTGGCGGTCAAGCGAATCTTTCGATATTTTGCTCATACCCCACACTTTGCCTTATTGTACTCAAGAGAAGCAAACTTCAACCTTTTTGGCTATTCAGACTCAGATTGGACGGGAGAAAGAGTGGATAGGAATTCCACCTCCGGAGGGTGCCAATTTCTTGGTTTTTGTTTGGTGAGTTGGTCTTCTAAGAAGAAAAGTTGTGTGTCTCTCTCGTCCACCGAAGTGGAGTATGTGGCCGCCGATAGTTGTTGTGCTCAACTTCTATGGATGAGGCAAACTTTAAAGGAGTACAATGTCACTTGTGATGAAGTGCCTCTTTGGTGTGACAATGAACGTGCCATCAAGATCTCTCTCAACCCAGTGCAACACTTCAAGACGAAGCATATTGAGATTCGGTATCACTTCATCTGGGATCATATTAGGCGAGGGGAGATCAAGATCAAATATGTCAACACTCATGATAACCTTGCAGATATTTTCACGAAGCCCTTGGATGAAGCAAGATTTCGCGAGTTAAGGCAAGAGCTAAATATCATTGATTCGATCAATGTGGCTTGAACCCTTGCACACCCCACCATGCTCATCTTGATATCCTGTTTAGGTGTAGGCATGGACATAGGGGGAGTGTTGTTCTCTCAATGAACTCTCCCTCCCCCCATTATGCATAAATTGATCAACTCTTTCACATTAGACATTTTGATGGTACTTCTGCTTTAAAGAGGAGTTTTGGTCATGGGCCCAAGGTTAAAATCTTCGCAGTGCCATACCTTTACACTCAAACATAGGTGGCCTAGGACACCGCGCTTCTTTTAGAAGGGGAGTTGGTTTCCTTGGGTCTTTCGCTCTTGTTTAGTCCTTTATTAGGTCCTAGGTGTTGTGATCTCCAAGTTGGGTTTTTCTCGTTGGTTGCTTCTTGCTCTTGGAGATCATCTCACCATATTCCAGTGTCGTGCTCCATCCCAAGCCTTTCTCTACCTCTTAACCATCTCATCCAATTGCACACATCTTGATCTTGGTATGGGTTGTCTGAACGGTTCCACCGCTCGATCCCAGGTCGTGCTCCTCACCGGCACTACCGCTCGGTCAAAGGCGGTACTACCGCTGCCTTCCAGGCAATGGCAGTACCGCCCGCAACCACTGGTATGTATCAGGAAGCGGTACAACCACCCCTAGGAACGGTACAACTGCTTCGCATCTGCGGGCATTTATATAGGGTCGGGGCCGAAAGGGTTTTCTTTTCCCCTTATCCCCTTTCTTCCTCCATCACCTGCCCTAGCCGCCAGTCGCCATTGCCCCTGCCCTAGAGTGCTCGTCGCGCTCCGGATCTGTGGGCTCTCCGTGGATCCGCTCCATGGAGGCCCCCTCCTTCCCGATATCTTCCCACGGATGCCGGCAATGCCCCGTTTTCTTCTCTCTAGGGTTTCCTTCCCTTCTTCTAGGCAATTGCTTGACATTCCGCGTTTATTGTTCAAACCATTGGGTGGAAGAGATCTATATACCTCCTGCTTTGTTTGCATTGTCTTAGAAGTTAGAATATTTTTAGTTTAATTTAGATCTCGTGGGTAGTCCTTCTACTTGTGGTAGTGCTGCTCTCCCAGCGGTTATACCGCCTCCAGGGGCAGAACAACCACTCGAGCGGTACTACCGGTTGTAGAACCGGTACAACTGGGATGTCTGAACCACGCAACACTGTTCTATCTTCTCCATTTTGCAAGCAATCTATTCCTCTGCTTGTGTGTGCAATCCTCTCATCTTTGCAGGGTTTCTTGTGTTCTTCCCGTTTATGTGTGTGCAGGAGGATCTAGTTCTAGCTCTGCTCCTCGTAGCAAGACTAAGAAGAGGACTCGGAGATGCAAGCGCCCGGTTGAGACTGATGAAGCATACGAAGTTGTGATTCCCACCAAGCCTACTCTCCTTGAGAAGTCGGCCGCTGCCAAGCAATGAGTGGACATGCCTCTGCACAGATCGAAAGCCAAAGATTGGGAAGTCTTTCGGACATCGAATCCTTACTTGGTTTGGGTTGCACCCTGTTGGACCAATGTTCAGTACCGGAATGAGATGCATGTATGGATTGTTCATGAGTTGTTTGAACACAACAAGACCCGGTATGCCAAGAAGTGGACCATTGATCTTGATCACTGGAGGAGAAACTTGGAGTACTTTGGGGAGGCCTTGGCTCTTTGTGAAGAGATTGACTTGATCAAGCTCATGTATGTCAACTGTGACTTTGATGTTCAGCTTGTCCATCAGTTTTATGCCACTGTTCATTTTGGAGAAGATGACGCTCGTACTCTCTCGCTCATGTGCCGCGATGAGTTCTTTCAGATTCCCTGGAGGGCTTTCTGCAATGCCATTGGATATGAGGATACCGGTCTCGAAGGCAATGGTGGCATTCATCCTCACGACCATCCCCATTCTATGGCTAAGGAAAACCTTGCTCCTCTATACATTCGGGGGCGAGGCATTATTGGAGAATCCAAGGATCTTCAGAAGGTCTATGATATCATGCATCATGTGTTTTGAATTGTGCTTCTGCCCAAGGTTGGAAATCAGGATGAGGTCTATGGGTACCTGGTTGATTTGCTTCTTGCTATGAAGACAAAGGTGGGTTCTGGTGCTACCTTTGATGTGTCCAACTGGATGTGGCACGGGATGTACAACATGGTCATCTACAGAAAGGTCCCCATTTATGCTCCCTTTGTCATGTGCTTTCTGAACTCAGTTTGGGCTGTTCGCCACCCTGGAGAGCTTCTCACTTCCCCAGACAACCTCACCATGCATGAGGTCAAGCAACTAAAGAATAAGAAGAAGCATGCCGAGCCTCGCTTTCCTGCTGATCACCCCGAGGATGTCTATGCCACTTCAGATGATGAGGAAATAGCTATATTATTGAATTTGAATATGATCCCACATATAATTATTATGAGAGAGGGAAATATGGTTGTGTAAATCTTCATGTCACTAAGTTACTTCTCTTCATGTTGAGATTGCTATTGTTTGTTTCTTCTTCCTTGCATATGCTCGATCTTGCATGTCTTGCTAATTTGTTTTCCTATGAAATTCCTCTGCATAGGAAGTATGTTAGAAATAATTTTTTTTGCCCATATGCTACATGATGCTCTCTTCGTATTTCAGTTACTATCTTTTACGTGAGCATCATTAAAATATTATGCCTAGCTAGGGGCGTAAAATGATAGCGCTTGTTGGGAGGCAACCCAATGAATAAAATTTATTTTTGCCTTTTGCTTTCTGTTCTTGAGTGTTAACACAATTGTGCTACTGTTATGATTGTGTTTTTTGTGTTTTATTTAGTGTTTGTGCCAAGTAAAGCCTTTAGGATCATCTGGGGTGATAGTTGTTTGAGCTTGCTCAAAAATACAGAAACTTTGCGCTCATGAAAATAATTATCATAAATCACAGAAAAGAGCTTTTGCCTTGATTCGTTTTTCAGAATATTAATATACAAATTATCATGGTCTTCCTAATTTTGTAGAAGTTTTGGAGTTACATAAGTATTCGAAAGTTCCAGATTACTACAGACTGTTCTGTTTTGACAGATTCTGTTTTCTTTGTGTTGTGTGCTTATTTTGATGGCTCAATGGTTTTCTTTGATGAGTTTTTGCCATAGAAAAGTTGGAATACAGTAGATATAATACAAAAAAAATTGGGTTGACACTGCAGTTATAGTAGTGGTTTGCTTTCTTTTACTAACGGATCTCACAAGAGTTTTGTTGAGTTTTGTGTGATTGAAGTTTTGAAGTTTTGGGTTATCTTATGATGGATGAAAGAAGGATAGAAGATCCTAAGCTTGGGAATGCCCCGACATCCCAAGCTATTATCCAAGAATGAGCAACCAATTAAGCCTGGGGATGCCCCGGAGTGGCATCCCCTCTTTCTTCTAATGACCATCGGTATTTTACTTGAGACTATATTTTTATTCGTCACATGATATGTGTTTTGCTTGGAGAGTATTGTATGGTATGTTCCTTTTCTTGTTTTATTTTTTGTTTTGAGTCATCAATCCTTACTGTACACACCTATTTGAGAGAGCCAAAATTATGTCATGAGTTGTTAGAATTGCTCTCTATGCTTTACTTCAATTTTTATGAGCAATAGACTTGCTCTAGTGCTTCACTTATATCTTTTTGAGCATGGTGTGCTTACTATTTTTGAAGAAATGCTCTCTTGCTTCACTTAGATTTATTTGAGAGTTAGTAAAATTTTGAAGAAATTCTCTCTTGCTTCATTTAAATTATTTTGAGAGAAAGAAAATATGTTATGCTCATGATCCTCACTTATATTTGTTTGAGCTTATGAAAAGCAACACACCAAAATTAGTCCCAACGTGATAGATATCCAAGAAGGATAAAGAAAGAAACAAAATATTGTCATGAAGATCATTGGACAAAATCTTGATTCTTAGTAATAGTTTTGAGATATGATGATGTGATATGTGAGTCATGTTGGTGAGTAATTGTGCTCTAGTAAGAATATTAGGTTTATGATTCCCTATGCATGCACGGAAGTTAATAATCATGCAATGAAAATTATATCCTACTTGTGGTGCATTATTCGATATTAATTTTATGAGATTATTCGTTTCTTGGTTGGTCGCTTCTCAATCTTTTTGCTAGCCTTCATTTTACACCAAGTATGACCTCTACTTGTGCATCCAAAATCCTTTAAACCAGTTTTGCCACATGAGTCCACTATATCTACCTATATGCGGTATTATTTTGCCGTTCTAAGCAAATTTGCATGTGCCATCTCTAGTTTTCAAAATAAACTTCTCTTTTGTGTGTTTGTTTTGCTCGCGGAACGGTAACGGGTAGCTAATATTTTCTGTGCTAGATGTGTTATTCTCATGGTGAGTGTTTATTCACTTTTCATTGAACGAGAGTAAGGCAAAGGTATTAGGGATGCCCAGTCCCCAAATGCAAAAATGAATTTACTTTATGTTGTCAAATAATAAATTCCTTGGAAAGTGTTGGTATGGAGGGCACCCATGGATACGGTTAGCCATGGAAAGTGAAAGCTATGGTGGAAAAAGGAATACACTTTATTTTCTGTTTGGGAACCACCTATGATATATCTAGCATGGAAAGTGTTGGGATGCTCCAAGTCGTTTTCGTTAGTGGGATGGATACACCCCCCCCCCCCCAAATGTTTTTATCTCTATATTTTCGCTTTGAGCTCTGGCACCTCTACAAATCCCTACTTCCCTCTGCGAAGGGCCTTTCTTTTACTTATGCAATTTTTACTTTTGAAATTGAGTCTCCATCATCTCTTATAAAAGCACCCACTAGGGGACAATATGATCGTACTTAAGTGTTGGGTGTAGCTAATATTCGAGTGTGTTTCATGAATGGATCAATGTTTGAGCATGATGGGCTAGGGATAACTTGTTTTAGCATTGATATTTTAAAAGACATGGTTGCTTGTTGATATGCTTGAGTATCTAAATTATTATGCCAAAACTAGACTATTGCTTTGAATCACATAAAAGTCCAAATGTCCATGCTATGAAGAAAAGAAAATGATATGACATGATAAACAACACTCCACGTCAAAAATTCTGTTTTATCACTTACCTACTCGAGGATGAGCATGAGTTAAGCTTGGGGATGCCGATACGTATCCAATGTATCTATAATTGTTGATTATTCCATGTTGTTTTATTATCAATCTTGGATGTTTTATAATCATTATATAGTCATTTTATATCATTTTTTGGTACCAACCTATTGACATAGTGCAAAGTGCCAGTTGCTATTTTCTGCATGTTTTTTACATAGAAGGAAATCAATATCAGAGGAGGTCCAAATGCCACGCCAATTTACGATAGTTTTTATGGGCCGGAAGGAACACAACGGGCCCTGGTTGCACCTGGGGGGAGTCCCAAGGAGGGGACAACACACCAGGCCAGGCCAGGAGGCCCAGGCGCGCCCTGGTGGGTTGTGCCCACCTCGGGTGCCCCCTGGACCAACTCTTTGCTCTATAAATACCCCAATATTCCAGAAACCCTAGGGGAGTCAACGAAATTTTCATCCAGCCGCCGCAGGGTCCAGAGCCACGAGATCCAATCTAGACACCATCACGGAGGGGTTCACCACTTCCATTGGTGCCTCTTCGATGATGCATGAGTAGTTCTTTGTAGACCTTCGCGTCCGTAGTTAGTAGCTAGCTGGCATCCTCTCTCTCTCTCTCTCTTGATTATCAATACAATGATCTCTTGGAGATCCATATGATATAAGTCCTTTTTGCGGTGTGCTTGTTGGGATCTGATGAACTTCGAGTTTATGATCTGTTATATCTTTTTATATCCATGAAAGTTATTTGAGTTCTTTGATCTCTTATATGTGTGATCTCTTATAGCCTCGTATTTCTTCTCCGATATTTGGGTTTTGTTTGGCCAACTTGATCTATTTATCTTGCAATGGGAAGAGGTGCCCAGTAGTGGGTTCGATCTTATGGTGCTTGATCCTGGTAACAGAAAGGGAACCGACACGTATGTATTGTTGCTACTAAGGATAAAAAGATGGGATCCATATCTACCGCAATAGATAAATGGATCTTGTCTACATCATGTCATTATTCTTATTGCATTACTCTGTTTTTCCACAAACTTAATTCACTAGATGCATGCTGGATAGCGGTTGATGTGTGGAGTAATAGTAGTAGATGCAGGCAGGAGTCGGTCTACTCATCTTGGACGTGATGCCTATGTTATGATCATTGCCTGGATATCGTCATGATTATTTGAAGTTCTATCAATTGCCCAACAGTAATTTGTATACCCACCATTTGCTATTTTTCTCGAGAGAAGCCACTAGTGAAACCTACGGCCCCTGGTCTTCTTTCTCATATATTTGCCTTGCGATCTACTTTTTCCTTGCATTTATTTTTAGATCTATTGAACTAAAAAAAAATACAAAAATACCTTGCTGTAATTTATTTGTTCCACGTTCTATTTATCCCATCTACAAATTTACCTCACATCCTTTTCCTATCTTGAGGCGATGTACCCCGTAAAGGGATTGACAACCCCTTTAACACCTCGGGTTGCAAGGTGTTGTTCTTTGTGTGCAGGGGTTGTTTACATTGTGTTTCTTCGTTCTCCTATTGGTTTGATAACCTTGGTTTCATATCTGAGGGAAATACCTACCACCACTGTGCTGCATCATCCCTTCCTCTTTGGGGAAATATCGACGTAGCTTCAAGTGACATCATCTAGTCACAGACATGTAGATATATTTTGTGTGTGGGAGGAAGCATGGTCAATCGATTACATATATAAAGGCAGAGAGATTGAGCGAGTGGGGGTAGTCGTGCGATCGAAAGAGTGACACAGATTGGAGAGAGTGACCTAGATAGACAATGTGCATGAGAGAGTATACAATATGAATATGTCGAATTGGGCTCAAACATGGAGATATATCGTTTGTGTCCGAGAAAGAGTAAGGTCAATCGAGACATACAAAGAGAGAGAAAGAGAGAGAGAGAGAGAGAGATTGAGCGAGCATGGCCCGCCATGAGGTCGAAAGAATGGGAGCGGTCTGGATGGAATGGCCTAGACAGACAATCTGCGTGAGAGAGTATAGGGTGTGTCGATCGAGGCCCGAACAGGGAGATATATCATTTGTGTGTGAAAGAAAGCATGGTTAATCAAGACTTAGATAAAGAGAGTGTGATTGAGCGAGTGTGGCCCGCCGTGCAGAAGAAAGAGTGAGACAGTTGAGGGAGTACCGTATTAAGGGGTCCTCGGACAGCCAGACTATATACGTGGGCCGGACTGTTGGGCTATGAAGATACAAGATATAAGACTTCTTCCCGTGTCCGGATGGGACTCTCCTTTGCGTGGAAGGCAAGCTTGGCGATTCGGATATGTAGATTCCTTTTATCTGTAACCGACTTGTGTAACCCTAGCCCCCTCCGGTGTCTATATAAACCGGAGGGTTTAGTCCGTAGAGACAACAACAATCATAATCTCATAGGCTAGGCTTCTAGGGTTTTAGCCATTACGATCTCGTGGTAGATAAACTCTTGTAATACTCAGATTGATCAAGATCAATCAAGTAGGAAGTAGGGTATTACCTCCATAGAGAGGGCCCAAACCTTGGTAAACATTATGTCCCCCACCTCCTGTTAACATTAGCCTTAGACGCACAGTTCGGGACACCCTACCCGAGATCCGCCGGTTTTGACACCGACATTGGTGCTTTCATTGAGAGTTCCGCTGTGTCGTCGCCAGAAGGCTTGATGGCTCCATCAATCATCTACAACAACACAGTCCAGGGGGAGATCTTCCGTAGAAAGAGATAGCGCCCCTGGAGCAGAGCAGATCTTTGTATTCGGCGGCTTCGCACTGCGGGCCAACTCGCTTGGCCATCTAGAGCAGATAGATAGCTACACCCCTGGCCATCAGGTCAGATTCGGAAGCCTCAATTTTGTGATCGATATCCGTAGAGACTTGATCTTTGATGGATTTGAGCCCATGACGGCTGTCCCCTGCCACCATGATGAACATGACCTAAATCTGTCATCTGGCCGCGCTCAAGAGATAGCGCCTGTAACCGCTTTGGCCCTAGATCCGGAGCGGACCACGTCGTCCGAAGGTGGGGAGCTTAACCCTGCCACGGAAGCCGCAGACTCAACGGTGCTCGAGCCGCACATAGACCCAACATCGATATGGGCTTGTGTCACCGGAACCTCGGACTCGTCTCCGGCCATAGGTTTCGAACTGCGTGCATCCGCGTCCATCGAACCTAATTGGGCGCCGACCTTGGAATTCAGCCCCGCGGACATCTTCCAGCACTCACCTCTAGGCGATGTGTTAAACTCATTGAAATCCCTCTCAGTGTCAGAGGACCCTCGGACGAACTATGTCTGGCTCGAATGGGAAGCAGACAATGAAGAACTTCGTTTCCTACTCACCACCCACTTTATAGCCACTGTCGACGATTTAACCTACATGCTTGATGACGACTCCGACAACATCGACGGTATGTACGATGATGCCGGAGAGGAGCAGGAACCACCGCCTACATGCCGTTGGACAGCCACCTCCTTGTACGACATATACATGGTGGATACACCCAAAGAAAACAACGGCGACAATGAAAACCCAATCGAGGATAAACCTCCTGAGATACAGCCAAAGCGCTGATGTCAGCGGTGCCGCTCTAAGCCATGCCGTAGTAAAAACAGCAACACCATCACATGAGAAAACAACACTCTAGACGACGCCGAAGACAATGAAGACCCCGTTGAGCCAACCTACGAACAAGAGGAATGGGAGGATGGGAGAGTCAGCCCTAACAAGCAGGCCATGAATGAAGACTCGGAGGATAACAACTACCTTCCGCTCTCCAAGGACGAGGTGAGCCTTGGTGATGAAGATTTTATCGTGCCTGAGGAGCCCACCGAACAGGAATGCTTTAAGCATCGGCTAATTGCCACTGTAAGGAGCCTGAAAAAGAAGCAACAACAGCTTCAAGCTGATCAAGATCTGCTCAATGAAAGATGGACTGATGTCCTAGCAACCAAGGAATATGGCCTCGAGCGCCCAACCAAAAGCTACCCGAAGTGCAAACTGTTACCACAGTTCGATGACGAGGTGACGGAGCCCATTCTACCATGGCATAATGCGGCCGATCAGCCACCGCGTGGCCGAGACAAAGAGGCACCTCGAGCCGAACACCAGCTCGCACTACCTCGCCATAGAAACAGAAATACAACAGCTCGGGGATACACACATGACCTGCGGTATGACTTGGAAAACAGAGCAGGCCAGACAAGATCAATCTATGGATCGCGGGGGCTTGCCCCGGTGTGCGACGATGTCCATCCGGCTGAACGTGACAAACATAACCACGCCCGGGCCGAAAATTGCAGACAAACTCCATCTGAGCTACGTAAGACTTGGCCCGATATAGAGGTGCCGCACACCCCCTTTGCTTCACTGACGAAGTAATGGAACATGAATTCACATAAGGGTTTAAACCCATGAACATCAAATCATATGATTGCTCAACAGACCCCATGGTATGGATTGAAGATTTTCTTCTCCATATTCACATGGCCCGCGGTGATGATCTTCATGCCATCAAATACCTCCCGCTCAAACTCAAGGGACCAGCGAGGTACTGGTTGAACAGTCTGGCCGTAAACTCCATTGGCAACTGGGAGTATTTGGAGGATGCCTTCCTCGACAACTTTCAAGGCACATGCGTCCGACCTCCGGATGCCGTCGACTTAAGTCACATAGTTCAACTACCCAGAGAGTCAGCCAGGAAATTCTGCACTAGGTACTTAACTAAAAAGAATCAGATCATCGACTATCCAGATGCCGAAGCCCTAGCGGCCTTTAAACACAGCATTTGTGACGAATGGCTTGCCCGACACCTCGGCCAAGAAAAGACGAAGTCCATGGCGTCCCTCACGACACTCATGACCCACTTTTGTGCGGGCGAAGACAGTTGGCTAGCCTGTAGCTATAACAACATAGGTGAACCTGGCACTTCTGAAGCTAGAAATGGCAATGGCAAGCCCCGACGCAATAGACACAAGCGTCGAAACAATGGTGATAACATAGAAGACATGGCGGTCAATGCTGGATTCAGTGGCTCTAAATCCGGTTAGCGGAAGAAGTCGTACAAAAGAAATAATCCGGTCTCGTCCAGTTTGGACCGCATACTAGATCGACCGTGCCAAATCCACGGCACTCCTGATAAACTAGCAAACCATACCAATAGAGAGTGTTGGATTTTTAAACGGGCCAGGAAGTTAAAGGCCGAGAACAAGGAGAAGGGGTCGCAAAGCAAGGACGATGACGAGGAACCCCGCCCACCGAACACAGCAGGACAGAAGAAATCCCCCCCCCCCAAGTCAAAACAGTGAACATGATATACGCTACCCAT